>NW_014039923.1:0-5893 GCF_001186125.1 Sphaeroforma arctica JP610
ATGTATGTGTGTATGTATGTTTGAATGTATGTACTGATATATGTATCTATGGATGTATGTTTGTATGCATGTCGGTATGTATATATGTATGTAAATACGTACATATATACGTATATCTGTTTGTTTTTATGCATGTATTTATGTAAGCATCTTTTATGTATATATGCATGTGTGTATGTATGTATGTGTATGGACGTATGTATGTATGTATGTATGGATGGATGTATGTATGTATGTATGTGTGTATGTATGTATGTATGATGTAGGTATGTGTGTATGTATGGTATATATATATATATATATTTCATGTATCTTTATATGTATATATATATTGATTTTTTTCCGTACCTAGTTGATGTTTGGAGTAATCCCCTCTTTAGTATCATTTACCAGCTATCAAGTGGTTGAGAACGACGGCGGGCTTCTCGGTTGCCATTACGGTTGCTAGTCATCGTTGTTGGCGCTCATGACTCGAACAACACGGTATGCGGGTTCAATGAATATATTACGGACTATTACCGAGTATCAAAATTCTCTTAATGAGCCTACAGGTATCAGTAGAGATACTGATATATTTTCTATTCGGATTTCGAAAGTGGGCTATATTACGTACTTTCCTAGCGTGCAGCCAAAAAAAAAAGAATAAAACGAGCAACTGGCATACATGTCTAAATTTGAATATTCATATATAGAAACTTAGTTTGGTAAAGTGTTTCTCGTTTTATGATTCGAAATACTAGAAAAATGTCGGAGCAGCATACATGCTCAGGTGCATTCTGTCTGAGAAATGGATCGCATGGGTTAAAAAACACATCTCAATTCAATATGTGTTGCACACGCGCATCTCTCGTTCGGTCTGAGAGCATTAAAGCAATGAAAAGCAATATGTTTTTAGCAATCGGAGAATTCAAACTCTGATTCATCTCTTCGAAATCTGCCGAATTATCAATTCGAGAGCTCTCTAGAATTTACGACCACATCTATGATCATCACAGTTGTGCGTTCAGAATTCAACTTTCATCGATACTATCAACGCAATATATCGAGGTGTGGTCGTCGATTGACTTCCGTGTGAATCTGGCACTTACCGAGAAAAGGCTTCCGTCATGGAGGAAGTGCGAGTATGAATACTCTTAAATCAGCTTCAAACCCCAAAAGTTTATGGAGCTATGAAAGCTTCTTGTTAGCCGTGTTCACAGCATTAATGTATACACTCAGGCCAACGATGGTTCCTGCAATAGGCATTACATCCCATAGACCCATTTTGAACAGTCCATTGTCTTGCCCGCGGGAAAGTATCACGTACCACATTAACAGCACGGTCTCAGCTATACAGATAGTCGCGCCGAGGAAGTCACCAATCACGCCCCCGATAACTGAAACCCCGTAATAGCCCGCACACAGTCCCAAGATCGTAACTATCAGCACGGACTGTATCGCTGCACTCATACCCTTAAGCAAACAGACGATCGAGAATGATATCAGATAGCCCACCGCGACTCTCTCGCGAGTGAGGAGTGTCGTAACCTCGGCGAAGCGGTTGTATAGAGCTCCCTTTGGATCGCCCGAGTCTACTAGGTAGGGGAACAAGTACACCATAGGCAGAGCCGTCAAACGAGCGACACAATGAGCGGCAATCATTGATGCCCACAGGTCGATAGTGCTTGGTAAGCTACTGTACAGTGTTAGACGCACGCTGAGCCATAAGCTAGTGCCCACAAGTCCGTACGTGCCAACCCGGGAATCTTGCATAATGCGTAATATCTGAATTTTGCCCCAGCCACCCCCAAACCCATCTAGTGTATCAGCGAGGCCGTCCTCATGGAAACAGCCCGTGAGCCACACCGTACCAGTCACGGCCAACACCGCCCCTACGATCGTAGACCCCGACAGCTGATTGATAAATAAGTATATGTTAGCACCAAAGAACCCAACGAAGGCTCCCACCAACGGGTAGTACGGCATGCTTCTTAACAAGAATTCAGGATGGTGATCGGTGGAAGCTGGACAAGGTAGACGCGTCAGGAACATGAGTGCCGTGAACATCACCCGGATCTCAGACCAGAATCCGAGGGTGAACTCTTCCCCATCTTTGGCACCTGTGCCCCTAGCAGAAACTTCATCCTTACTGATTATACGCGTTGGATCTTCAATCGTCTGCGATAGATCCTCTAGCTCTAACTCGACTGAATTTCCAATGGATTGTGATATTTGCTCTTCTGATTCTACTTCTACTTCTACTTCATGTAACAATTGTTCCTCTGGCTTAACTGGCTGTAATGCGTCATTCAGGGAAACCATATCATTAAACATTGCCACCGCAGCCCTCAGAATCGGAACAGCGCATACAGCCCCAGTGCCCTCACCTAGGCGCAGAATCATATTTAATGGAATATTCTCTGCGCCCATGTGTGTGAATATAGCAGCCACACCGCCAGCCTCGTCACTTGTATGGGAGAAGAACATGCAATTCATAATATCTGGCTGGATAGTATACGCCACCAAGGCAGCTGCACACGTGATCAAGCCATCCACCATTATACCAACATTACGATCATAGCACTCTAGCATTGTGCCTACTAGCGCAGCAATCTCCAGTCCTCCAACACATTCTAAAACCTTGTGAGCATACGCCGCATCTATGGTTGTTTCTTCGTCATCTAAGTTGTGTAAAGCAAGACTTCGTTCTACCGTGGCCACTTTCCTTTTCACACCTTCACTACCGAGCCCTGTGCCCTTCCCACACACTGCACTAGGCAATGCCCTGGTGATAGCAGCGACAATTGCGCTGGACGATGTGGTATTCCCAATCCCCACTTCCCCGCAACAGATGATCCTCGCATTAAAGCGTTCCACGGCTTGAGCCACGCTCTTGCGCCCCACACGCATCGCCTTCTCACGTTCCGACGAGGTCATCGCCGGTTCAACAACAAAGTCGCGAGTGCCGTTACACACACGTGCACTCCGTTGGCATACAACAGACATTCCCTTCACAGACATTTCGGCGTCACTGCACTGTGTGCTTTGTGAATGATCAAGTTTCAAGCCTACGTCCACCACGTACATCGCGTCTAGCCCATTCGCTTGAGCCAGCACAGCACCGGCTGCATTTCCACGCAGGCCTAAGGCTTCAAATATACTGATGGAAACTGACTGTGGGAAAGCACTCACACTCTCACCTAAGGGTTTTCCTGACACCACCCCGTGGTCTGCTGCAAAGACCAATAGCACGGCTGATGCAAGGTCGATTTTAAATGGAGTCTCATCGAACTGTACGATAGACCCTTGACTAGTTTTTTGTAGCACCGCTAACTTTTTGGCCCATAATTCCAATAATCCTAAGCTTCCAGGGGGTTTAGCCTTGCCGTCCAGAACTGCTTGTGCACGTGCACTGACTGATTGCGACACAGTCATTTGGATGTTATTCGATTTTCGCTATCATAAGTGGCCTTAGCGCTGTCAAGGTCCGTTAGCAAAACTTGATCTGTTCTCTGGGCAGTGAAAAGATCAAGTCGTTGGTTATGAAGGTACTTTTAAAGAATTGTCAGTCACGACTGTGTTGTTATTTTAATACTCTAGTAGGAAGACTCGCGCGGTAAACGTTTTCTAACATGCATTAGAATTCTACTTTCTGCTGTATGGTTTCGTATTTTCTCGATGTAGAATTAGAGTGGAATCACATATGAGGGTGTACCTACAGCAATGAACGCCTTCAAAATCTCTTGTATTGGTGAAAGAATATCGCGAGGCAATCGAGGCGAGTGGTTGTAGTATGCTTCGTTAAACATCTTCCAAGCTTCAAAGCGGGCACACTAGAGAGGACTTCTCGCTCTATTCTAGTGTGAACTACGTCGTTCACTGAAGCCACTGGCCCCTGGGCTATCAGATGTGCCGAAGTGTCAACCTGTCAAAAACTTATGAAAATGACAATGACACATATTTGATGACAATATTTTTAACCCCATTCTTGTACTTTTTTTAGGAGGCTGTTGCCAAATACATACGCTGAAAGTAGACTAAATATACGTTTAACGTAAACATATAGAGTTTAGATTGTTTTTTATGTTCTAATAATTGGAGGCGTGGGAAAAAAAATCCAAAAATCATCACCTGTACAATGAGTGTACATAACAGTAAAAATATGCATCTCAGATTCTCAGAACCCAAATATTATGATACCCACCAAAAAAAACCCTAAACGTATTTATAAATATTTTTTGTATGATGCAACGCAAAACGGAATGAAGTCAGAAATCAGACTTTACATAGTAGACAATTAATTAGAAAATCCAAAATACGTACATGACGGACACCCTCACTCCCACAGTGACGTCCCCACGTGATTCAATACGGGCTGGCCACAGTTCACGCCAAATTATATATATATAGCCAGCATCTAAGAATCACAACGTCACTAATTACTAGTAGGTGAGTGGGGTCTCATGTCTCATGTTTTGTATCCTTTTGGAATATTTTGTATGCGCTTTTGTAATAGAATAGCTGTTGCCCGAGGATTACACTCTTACTCTCTACGGGACAACCACTGCGAGCTAATGATTTAATGAGCATGATGGGCATGAAACAGTTGTTAATATAGTTATCTTTAATTGTAAATATATGTTTCACTTTTACTGACTCTACTATACCATAATTCCAGGTGCGCTTGAAGTCAACAGTGCGAGTCTAAAGAGGGAATTATTCACTGATCGGCGTTGGATATGATATATTTAGGTAAGTCTTATCGAACGGCTGTTGTTCGATTCTGTCATAATTTTCTAGGCTCCAGCAGTTCCTCGCGTTCGTCCGTACCAAGGCACTTCCACGATATATATCCTAGATAGAGTAAATTCGACCGTTTGACATGTTGCGGTTTTCCATACCACAATGTGATAGGTGTTGAATACAATTATATCGATATATGCCTCTATTTTATTACACATTGGCGGTTTGTTCATTTTTCTTTTCTTTTCTTTTGTAGGCACAGGAATGAGAATGGCAACAGGCTAAGGATGAAAGTAGAATATGCAATAAATAATTTGAGGATTAATGTTTTGTCTCTGCCGATTTAATACCTTGTGTGCAATGTGTGACAATCCGTTAATCGCTTATCTTACCATATTCTGTAGTCGACTCGCACTCGGCAATAATCAGTATACAAATGAATTAAGCGAAGATCAAATATTTAAAGTTAAGACAACTTATAATGCTTCTTGAGTTCTCTACCTCAGAGGAGTTTCGCTTGTTTGTCACATCTGTCTATTGGAAAGGACTGCAATGGTATTGCAAAGTAAGTCAATAAAGTTAATCTTTTACGAATTCAATATCTTGTTTTTCTGCATACTGTTGGAAGTATACACACAAAGGCTTTCGACAGTCAGTGATCTGTCGATTGAAATCTTTTAGTCTGCTGGTTTAGATGACGCCTTGTTTTTTTAAATGTACACGAGAGGACTAGCATGCAAAATTGCTATTTATTGAATCTTTTATCAGTAGTGGTGAATACGCCGTATCAATATTGATCAGGAACACTACTGTTTTCAAACTCTAGGGATTAGTGTCTAATCTGTACCTCTATATTTGTTGCTTCAAGTATATACTATTTATATGTATACATCATATACTATTTATAATGCATCCATATTCAGAAATATACATACTTGTATGCATATATATATACACAATCATAACCGTACATATAATTATGTATATATATTTGTACATATATATATGCGCGAGTGTGTGTATGTATATATGTATATGTATATATATATACATATATATATGTAAAAGTATATATATATATATATACATGTGTATATATATTATTTTTATACATATATATATATATATATATAATATATATATATATACATAGTTATATATATATGTGTGT
>NW_014039923.1:6269-8842 GCF_001186125.1 Sphaeroforma arctica JP610
TATATACATGTATATATATTCTTATACATTCATGTATATATATATATATATCTGTCTTCGGAAATAATTTCATACATATTGTGTAGGATGAACATATGATAAGCATATTTCGATATCATAATATGAGAGAGTTACAGTGAGATCACGCATTAATAAGAATATATTCGTGCACTATAATCTGGTCATAGAAGTAAACTCAAAGAGAACTGTGTTCAAGTTAGATATTGTCATATCTGAGCCTACCACAGCCAGCTCATGTGGGTACAATCTTCCAATTTCGAGGAAGGGACACTGGTCCTTGTACAACTGGAGCTTGTTAGACTGCGTGCTTGAGCGCTTTTAATGCGTCATCACACTCTTTAGTCCACAAGTCTCCTAGTTTGCCTTTATGACGCCCTTGAGACCTGTGATTATGCACACACAGGTGATGTCCCGACATATAAAATTGTTAGGCCTATATACAGATACAAGTTGCTACGCTATAATTCATATGTACACTAGATTTTTTTAATTATCCACGTCGCTTCCGGTTCCCATTATTCTCATTGGGCTGAGATGTAGGCGGAGGCTGATGTGCTTGTTGTCTATACGGTGTTGGCTGAGGTGATCTCGCCAACTGTTGTTTAGCTGCCAGGCTTCGCTGCAAGTCTATGGCTGCCTCTTCATCATTCGATCGCACGGGATGGCCGGCGCTGTTGACCATCTGCAGATTGATACCAAGGTGAGAGTCAGATAATAAAGTCGGAGATAATTACAGTAACAGGTGGAGACGGCACGATTGGTCATAAGCGCAAAGGCCACGATTGTAGATCATCGTCGCACACATCGGGTCAAAATGAAGCACGACTACCAGAAAAGAACTAGACACGTAACACCCAAGACATGATAGAGAGAAGGAAGCTGCCAGCGCATCTTCCACTTGGTTGAGAGAAACAATGACAGAAATGGCAGCTCGCAAATCAGCTGGCAGCGGACAAAAAAACTTGACAAGGTAACATCGCACAAAAGTACAAAGGTACGACAGGCAGCCAAAGACTCGAGAGAAATGTCAATTGTATCTGATTAACAAAACGAGGTGGGGATGCCCAAAAAGTATCAAGTGAAGTAAACAGCTCCCCGTACACAACCGCATAATACGAACCGCTAGTGGACATGTGTCAAGATATGTACAACTTACCATTAGCACTACATTTAGGTCTGGATTTATGCTCGGTATTGCGAGCTTGACTCTTCGAACAGGTTTAAGTCCAGTGGTTTCTCGGACCAAAGTATTGCCCTGCTCGACCCAGTGCTCATGAGCAACGTCTCCATCCGCGTCCTTCCATGCATTTCTGAGAAAATGATTATAGTATTAGATTTGATATAACACAGTACTACCCCAAATTTAAACTGCTGCGTTTAAATAACTAAAGCTGTGCCAGACCACCGGCAATTTCACATTTCAAAATCATAGCAATTTATTCGATAAATGCGCAGCACAGATGTAAGTGGATCGCAGCAAACATTGAGCTCGTAATTTCGAAGTACACACTAAGAGATATGATCAAACTCGCTCGATACAGTGTACAAGTATGGGATTCTCAATTTTTCCGCCCTATCATACACGCATAGCAAGCACGTGCAGTGATTGGGCCAGAACAGGCATCATACTGGTTAATTCATGGACCTCAACTAAAAATACTTACTCTTCTCGTGTATGTATCAGTTTTGGGCCGATTTTCTTCGGCTCTGTCTTCGTTTCTCTATGGAGCGACAATGTGAAGAATTTGATAAACAGTGTGATACAATATTTCAATTCACCTTGATGACGAAATAGTATTTTCATGCCGAGAAGCTGGGACAGAAACAAACGTGGTTTGGGGAGATGGACACTGTAACACAATCGAGGACTAGCAACGTTTTTCATGAGAACACATTGGATACGACAGACAGCACGGTACCAATGCCAAGATAAGAGAATGCAGACAAGCCAAAAGACAAGGGTGACAGAGCGGCCAAACAACAATTGCGCACCGGAAGCACGGCATAAACAAAACAATACATTTCGGCTTTGCATGACATGGTAGCATAGTATATTTCCGGAAATAAACATATCGCGATACGATTGAAAACACAATTGAATACAGAGCTTTCTGTGACCAACATAACTTCCAAACACAATTGGGTTGTATGCGGCAAATATTAATTGCATGTCTTGCATATACATGTCTCACATTCTTTCCCTATAGAGTCTAACTCGGTCCACGAACAATTCATCAATATTTGTGGAGAAGCACACTGATACAACCCAAATTTCAGATGGACAAGCACAGTGTTCCGGCTTTTGAATATACTAAGTTTCAAATCTATCACTAGTAGTCCGCAACAAAACTGCTGAAGTCATAACCATGCGTTGTTCCAGAGAAATGTAGCTACACTGAGATGAAATGTGTGTGTCCATGGAAATATCTTATATACATGTGTATTATATTAAAGTAATAAAGGTCGAAAGATAAAATTGTACTTCGACGTGTGAATATACAAATATATGTACAGACTTATATATATATATATATATATATAAGTATATATAA
>NW_014039923.1:17349-25114 GCF_001186125.1 Sphaeroforma arctica JP610
TATATATATATATATATATATATATGTATATATATATAGTACATGTTTTATTTCATATAAATATATATTATGACCAATGCACACCGCTATTTAGTTACACTTATAATTACATGTACTATTTCTTTTATTTCTCATCATACCTGTATGTTAAGCTCTAGCATGATGTGCTCACGTGTTTGTCAATGATCATAATTTAGTGTGAATAGCACACCGTGGATGGACGAAGACAATGCCGAAGCATTTGGTACACAGGAAAAATTTATATTCCTGAAAGAGCTGGTGAAAGACCTCTACAGTTATGGACTTCATGCTCACCAGGTTGATAGGTATGGAGATGATTCGTAGAAATACAATTTTTTCACTATCGTAAGATTATTCTGTGATTCCTACTTTTCGCGGAATAACTTATCCAGCTTGTGCATCAGACGCCGCGAGGACCTATGGAGACAATGAGCTACAATTTAATTCTATTTTGGTGATATCATGGAAGATTGTTAGCTTCATGAATATGCATCGATATTGATCATTGTGCACACGTGTAGCTTCTTGGAGCAGCTTTCATTCGCAATGGGACTTCCAAGTGTCACGTTTCGTCTGGAAACAAATGGCTATTGGGTGATCACGGATAGCGCGACTCAGGTGTGAACTAGGATTTAAACATAGGACAGTGCTACGCAAGCTGTGCTTATGTTGTTTCAAACCCATGCGCCGATTGTAAACAAGATCCTATTAATGTATGATCATTTGAAAATAAAGTACGTCGCATCCTCGCGAAGCACATATAGCAGCAGTACAGTTTTCTTCTAAGTTTACAATTCAATTCACCTTTTCGGGAGGTATTGTGTACCGTGGAAAATCAAGAATACATATATTTCTGACCTTCTATACAGTGTTGTATTCTTGGGCCACTCTCGCCAGTACTTCGCATGTCCCAAGACAGCCAATCTGTCCAAGCTGACCAAAACAATCGAGTTGGCGAACAAGATTATCCAAGGGTCTGCCGGCAGAGAAATCGTGGAAAGTCTATATCACATTCGCCACGCTCCAAATGCTTACCCCGCCTGGATTCCTGCAATATACCTACCGGTTTCCAGGTATCTCCCGTTTTGACTGTACGCATATTATGCTCCGATGTACCTCTCAGTCAGGGCGAATTCTGCTTCTCATGAGTCATCTGATTCGTGCTCCTGTATAGTTGTAGTATGCGAAGTCTAATCCCACAGGCTTAAAGACATGGAAATGATGAATTCGATCGTCACGACTCGTTGGCCCACTGACTATGTATCATATTGCCAATATCATGTTGCATCTACACAGCTCGGGCTTCACAGTGTTTTTCTTCGGAGAAGATGCGATTGCCATATGGTCATCCCTCGCTTGTGGCTTTATATTTGGTATTATTTCGGCGCTCATGCAGGCTGGATATGGCAAATCCTTTATAAAGGTAGATATTCGTTCTTCAATGGCAAATCTTTTACATAGGTAGATGTTAGTTCTTCTATGACAAATCCCTCACGAAGGTAGATGTTTGTTATTCTATGGTAAACCCTTTCTCAACGTAGATGTTCGCTCTTCTATGTCAAATCCTTTATAAAGGTATAGGTTTATTCTTCTATGCAAATCGTTTGTAAGGTTTGATGTTTGATCTTCTATGGCAAATCCTTTCTAAAGCTATAGGTTTGTTCTTCTATGCAAATTCTTTATAAAGGTAGATGTCCACTCTTCAAATACTTCGAGTGGCACGCATGATGCGCTGTGTGTCACTATGTAAATTGACTACAGTTTTTGCAGTCTTAATTTGCGGAAGTATGTGCCTATGTGATATAGCCAGCTCTGTGGACTTTTCATGGCGTGCTTAACGAGCCTTTCGATTTGACCGTGTCCGATTGCCTGAGAGTACGCCTCACAAAATTCAAGCGGTTCGATAATGATGGTTCGACATTCTCAACATGGTTCCCTTATTGATTTCGCATGCATCGTAATGCCACAGGTATTTCCTTTCTTCATCAGTCTTGTGGTGGGTATGGTGTCAGGGGTCTTGGCAGCGTCGGTTGCGACTCAAGGTGGCTGTGCATTTGCTATGGCGTTAGGTAAGTTTGCAAAACTACTTCACGGATGATAATCGTAGTGCCAGGGTTGCTGGCCATTTATGAAACTCTCTGGTTTAGTCAATCTGCCCGACATTATCCATACAAGTATGTGATTCTATTCCAAATTCTGATTCGCTTCGATACTGGCTAATTTCAAATAGGATCCACAGCATTCTTGTTCCCCGGTGTCTCGCTCACGCTGAGTGTAGTGGAGGTATGTGATACCAAATGCTGGCCATTCGTGCTACTCGTACAACTTGCTCGTCTGATATCATTAACGCCAATCAACACCAATCGCGATGTACGGAAAATTTTATTATAAAGGCATAAGCTGACAACTCACCTACTCTACTATGTACAGATTGCGTATGGGTTGCATGGAACTGGTGCAGTTCGGTACCTTTATACGGTAATCAGTGGACAGGTGTGTATCTTCATCCAATCATATCAAGTGAGATGTTGTACTTGCAGTACAAGGTCGCTAATTTTATATACAAATTGATACTGAAGAGCAGAGGTTATTTATTTTTTTGTGTACTCTGAATCAATAGCGATTATTGGGTCACTGGGTGTGAGAGTTGCTCTAGTTGATTATCCAAGCTGGTAGCTAGGGTCGTAGTCTACAGTGTCAGGGCGTTTCCTTGGTTGTTGACAGGTCGATGATACCTCGAATAGCACCACAGGCATTTTCTCTACGTAGACGCAATCAATGTAATGTCTCTGGCTCGATTACCGCTCTCATTTTTATTTATTACAGCTCATATCAGTTGGTCTGTTTATTGGCAATGTGATAAGCGTTCAGTATATCTACGGAATGACAAACGTCAACATCATGATCACTACTGCCAGGTATGCTAGCTGTCACCTTCTCTCTTTATTGCTGATTAGGGTTTCCGAACGTTTTCAATTAGGTCGTTTCAGCGAGTGCTTGTTCGGGATTTTTGCGTACGAGGTTCGAGGCGTGTGTGTGATATTGAGGAAAAGTCTGTAGCAGCTACTACGAGTCTCATGCGCAGTCATCCTCGGCTTTCGCTTCTCAAATACAGGAAGGTGAAGAATTTCAAAATCGTTTCCGCATCCTGTTCTACTACTTTCTGTTTGCCAGCTCAGTGATGGTTTGCAACAGCCAAAAGAACACTGGATTTCATTCCTGATAGCGCAAGGGTCGACGTTCACAGTGTATTACTTCCTGGCAACCGATTTGAAAATCAACGGTGTGCTCCTAGATGGGGGCATTGCAACGTTCATCGCTGTGTTGACGATGACGCTAATTGCAGGTAAGACATTTGTCCCACATATTTGTAGTTTTAGCAATCAGAAAACCAAGCACCACATGGCATCAGTATCAGCCATTTTGAGCATGTGTCAAGCCATTTTTTGATGTGGACTTCGCACGCAAAGCACAAATACTCATAATATGCCTTCGTGTCACCGTTTTTAAAGAAAAAACACCTACGAATCGCTATACGGAAGCGTTTCTATCACAGACCAGGTCTCTCAGTGCGTGCAGTCTGATGTACACCCCTCCATGACCTATTACGTTCCTATGCGATGAAAATCATAAAGCTGAAAAAAATGAATGCCCCATACTGCTTGCTATACCTCAAGAGCTTCTTGCTAAAGTACATTTCCCATCTCGCCAACGCAGCGGTCATTACGTCACATAGGATTCGGCACGCACTGCAGGCTGTGAATCTAACCTCCATGGCTCTGATATTGCCCACCATTGAGCTGCTTGTGCCTGGCTCGTCTGTAGTGCGCCAGATGCACATGACACTTGTCGTAAGTCCACTTTCGTATCTTGTGCCCAGCGTGGTCGTCTCTTTATCCTCCGTGTCTGGATATCGTGTTTGAGCCTGTAGCTGAATGACATCTGCCACCCTTGCAGTCTTCTGCGGCGGCAGTGCGTAGTGCTAGTTTAGTGCTAGGTTAGTACTATGTTCGTGTTCTGTAGGAAAGGGTTATTCGGTCCACAATTTGATACAACTTGGACATATGGGCTGCGTTCGATACTTTCTGTCTGTGTGGTGTTGAATGTATATCCATTGACGTAAGCTAACCTGCAGGCTAATTTTTGGTGTTACTCAGTTGCGTGAAACCGCGTTGTCGTCTCCGCCTCTACTGCCATTACATCGTCTTGTCACTCGTCTATACGTTAAAATTGGGATCATCCGTTTAGGTTTTGATCCTCCTACAGCTTCTCGTTAAACATTTGCATATTCATCCCTCGAAGCTAGTGTGCTCGCAAAACTTGCTGACATTGCACGACTTCCTCTTACTTCATGTATGGCACTTCACTGTCCTCTTCATAGGGCAACTCGAGTGAGGCTTTTTGTCAGAATTACGTGTACACTGCGCTGTGTATTGCTATGGGTCTGCTGGCTGGTGAAGCTTTACTGAGATCCATCAATGTATCAGGTATGTCTGTCGCATTCTGTTTCCATGTATTACATTGTGTATACGAAAAGAATGCCTAAATAATTGGTTGCTAGCAATCAGAGTGATTTATTCTCTGTCCAAGACTTCTCCTTAATACGCAAGCAACGAGGTAACCATTCATCGATATAAACTAGACATGTCTGTAGAAGCAACCCCATTCTCGTTCATTTCGTACTATCATTCACGCGTTGTGAAGCTCTTACATACGTGCACGTACGTTTCGCTTATCACCACATGGGGCAACGGGCCTGCGGCACACATTGTGTTCTTTTTGACAATCACAGGTGTCATAAACTTTTGTCTCTGTAAGGCACAACCCATCATTGACACCACTCAAGATTCGTCTCGTGACCTTACAGGTGAATCGAGGTTTACCTCATTGACCATTTCTTGATTTCGCCTGCGCGCCTGTTTATTCACCATCGTTTCATTCTTGTTCTCAATATCGACCATAGTATTTGATGTTCCGGAGTTCCTGGGATCAATTACCAACGTCGAAAGGTCGAAACTGAATGATCCACGATATTTCAAGGTATGTCGTGCCAAATACATCGTGTGATTCGATTGCAACACGCAAACATTTACTACTGACCATCATGTTTCGATGCATACTATCCTGTTCGAAAATTCATTTCAATCACATCGGCATTAGGGTCTGATGCCTTCGACTCGAGGTCAGTCTGGAGTGTTGAAACACATTCATAGGGCGCTCAACCTGCCTGCTTTGGATATGAACGGTCTCAGTGATCCCTATGTAACAATATCTGATGCCACTACAGGTAGGGTGTTAATTAGTGAGCGCGGGTTGTAGGTAATATTTTATTTCGTTTGCGTGCGATGAAACGTGCTACCGCTATGCTCATCGAAGCCGATATGTCTTCTACTGCAACGCTCCTTATGGCAGGATCGTTTATGTAGAGCTTATTTCACTGACCCCGTTGTGACCTATTTAAAACAATTGTATTTTTGTTTTTTAAGTTCTCGATCTTGTTTGTACCCAAATTGAAGGTGTAAAGCTTGGCAAGTCACGTGTGATCTACCACACCCTGTCTCCGAAGTGGTCCGATGGATTTATGCTCAAAGTGCCATCAGCAGACACAATGGGCTACGATTTTAAGGTTGATACACGCCAGTCTGATCTTGCCATTTGCATAGAAGTTGTCATTCGGCAGTAGAAGGGAGTCTGTCGCAGTGCAATGCTGCCCTCTTTGGACTGCATTCGCAGATTTAAGCTTTGGTATTTAAAGTTGCCAAAGTACATATAGATACATATAGTACATATAGATACATATAGTACATATCGTACATATAGATACATATAGTGCATATAGTACATATAGTACATATAATACATATAGATTGATATGCTCAAGACATCATTGATTTCCTCGGCCTCCGGTTTTCCGAGATGTTCGCCAGTTGTCTCTTTTTGGAAGCATGACTGTGTGCATGCCCAAACGCCTGTGTTATTCACAGGAACTACTTGTATATTTCTTCCTCGTCGTACGAATCGGCGAATTGGCGTGATTCTGTGATGCAGCATTCTATTACTTAGCCTACCATACTGTATGCGCGCCTTGTGCGCATAAACTCCATATCTGCACCTTTATCAAATTTGTAATATTCAACACCACTATTTCTCGCAAATCCGTATTCTTGTTTATTTTAAGTCCTATGGGAACTGCTTCTTCTACGTTGACAGGTTAAAGACTACAGCTTTATGGCCAAGAGTGAGATTTTGGGCTCATTGACACTAGAATTCCGGTAGGTGTATGCATCTCATTAAATGCATGAGCACGTATACCTCAAAATGCCTAATTGCGCGAATCGATAACCGGCATGTGTTAGTAGTCAGGTCAATTTATGCGCGCCGGCACATCTGCGAAATTTGATTATCATGTTCACACACTAAAAATAGCCGAGTCGAATTTATTAATTGCCTTTTAGCGTACAAGGCATGTGCGGTAAATACCAATCTGTTTTATGGTACTACTTTCTAACAGACATGTATTAGAGCGGGAGAAGGAGGAGACCTTCAAAAAAAATCAAGGAGCACACTTTACCAGAGATCCAAATCTTTGTTCCCAGATAGCGGAGAAAGACAACGTCATACGGTATGTGAGTGCTTTCCAATCAATAGATACTTGCTATGACGTGTACACGATAAACACTGCTGATTGTATTTGTCACTGTTTTTTTAGATTGCGCAGACATACGATACATGCTTAGATGCGTTCTTAAATGCTGTCTCCTAATCACGTGCAAAATTCTTACTTCTGCCTCTGGGGTGCGTACCAGATTTTTAAAATTGGTGGTAGGCGTAAAAACATGCACTTGCGACGAATACAAAACAACAGATCTACATACACATACATGTTGATCATAATACGCTTAGCCTATCACTATCTCATAGCGTTTGTTGATTTTTCTTCACCTTCCCAGACGGACCAAAATGTCAAAAGAGCCGAGATAGTAAACGAGGCAGTGAAGGCATTAGCAGCACTAAGGAGAACGTGGCAAAGCCTGATAACTTGCCAAACTCTTCTTCCCAACTTGTGGACGAGGAGAAGGGTTATGGGAAGGGAGAGCAGGGCAATAAATATGAAGGAGGACGATAAATCCCCGGAGGAGACCTTGTACCCGCCCTCCCAGAGGGTAAGTGATCCATGTAATGATGTTCTAAGGGAATGTGTAGTGAGTATCGTTGAATTGCATTAGAATCTAAACTGAAACGCTGGGGTGCTAAGGAAATAATGTACGGAAAATCGTTTTTGCTCGCTGCATTGAAGGACAAACATTGAGCTCCGAGTGTTCTAGAATTATAGTTCTAGCGATGTAGGAGTTATGAGTATGGGCTAGTTTTGCCTTCTTTTTTTAGTTATACTGATACGACGACTTCCAACCCAGGCAGTATATTTTGAGCTGTGTATCCTATTCCGATTTTTAAGCCCAACGCAAGTGCTCCTGCAATGCTTTAGCATGGGAAATTAAAAAGTATGCTTGTAGTGGGTTAATATTTATGTGCACGCGACCGATCACATTAATTAACCGAGGAATATTTTGGACACCTACTTTGCTTACCTAGTACAATTGCTGTGCCCCTGCACATTTAATGTTCTGCATGCACCCCAGACTCTTCTGTGTATTGAAGTGGTGATCTAGTACAATTGCTGTGCCCCTGCACATTAAATATATTCTGCATGTACCCCAGATTCTTCTGTGTAATGGAGTGGTGA
>NW_014039923.1:25989-38742 GCF_001186125.1 Sphaeroforma arctica JP610
TGATCTGGTACAATTGCTGTGTTATGCACATTAAATTTATTCTGCATGCACCCCAGACTCTTCTGTGCAATGGAGTGGTGATTGGACGTGGTGACGCAGACAGCGACACCATCGTAGACGGCTGGTTTCCTCTCGATATTGCAAGGGGCAAAAGCCTTGTTCTTTTATCGATACGGTATGCGTTCTGATCAAAGTTGTGTACCCTTGCTGCATGCTTACATGCGGGAGCTGGTCATTTAATCGCATGTTCCATTTTCTTGCACCTGTACGTTTCATGCTCGATCGCTGAATGCCAATACGAACTTGTTTTCAATACTAGATGGTTTTCACAAAGACGTATCTACAATGACGACGAAGAATATGGTGACAATATGCCAGCAAAGGATGGTGATGATGCAGCCTTTATGGACTCGGAATATGAACACACGTTGGCGTACTTCACGTGGCTTCAGCGCCGCGCTGTTCGTGGTCAAGATGGTGAGTACCCGTAAATTGTACTGCACAATGGTTCGTGCTGTAGGTGGCTCTCGTAGTACTGTTTTCATGTAGACATACCTGCCGTCCAATGATTCGCTCCGCACATGGCCCTGCACACATTGCGAAATAATGCGAAGATGTCAATGTTCTACAACGGAATGGCTTCGGAATGTTCAAGGGCACATCTGTTACATACCTCAGGCAACACATATCCTGACACGCCATGCTCTGATATTGATCAATTGTTTTCACTACTGCACAGGCCGGTATATCGACCCGCCAGCGGCTGTCACCGACAGCACAGCGAATCCAGATCTTCAGAACGCTGAGGATATGATAGACGCCTCGTGGGTGGAAGTATCGTCTTCAAATCTGTGTGAGGATGATAGTAATAGTCATATGCAAGAATCCGCCCTGACTCTCGCTTCAGAAGGTGAATGAATACGGATTATGCGCGTAAACGTACTCTCGAAGGCATGGACGAATTTCCAGAGACCTCACCAAAGCGGCATGCATTTCCACCCCTAGTTTACCAAAATTGTTCATCCACCAAGCTTCGCGCGATACCCCTCTGGGAGCCGACCATACAGGCTCGCATCATACACTCACATACATTTTACATACTTCAAGATGTGGATTTCTCACACACAACCACTCTTCTTATCAGATGCTGAAGGTAATCCTGCAAATGATGAGGACCAAAATGCGACACCGAAAGGAAAAGGTAAGCTACGAATCTGCGAGCAAATTCGACTGTCGCTGCAACTAGCTCATTTTGTGACCTTGATTCACAGGAACTTCACCAGCGAGTTGAATAATACTGTTCTGTGGCTACTACTTGCTATTAATTACTTAATCTATAGAGGAGAGCTCATGCACTACGCCGCATCGTGTAAGCCAAACTAGCTCTGGAATCACTCGTGCGTCGAGAATGGAATCGTATCGAGCGTTTGAGGCTTATCAGGAGGAGTGCCAAGGTATTTTTCGAGTATCTGATTTGTCCTTGTGCGTGAGGTGTACATCCTTAATAGAGCTGTAGTGGAAATGTATTACCTAAAAAAAATATAACAAATTAGTGCAGACCGCCCTGCTTCGTTTGTGGTATTTTGTTAGAGCTGTCCGATGAAAGATATACATATGGAAGACATCGATTCCTCTGGCGACCCCCACCTTTAGTTGTACATTTTGTCATTCGCACGTGCTCCCGATTTTGTCTTGTCTTTGCTTGTCAGCAGTTCAGTCCTTGCGCTCGCACAATCCATGAGTGAGCCAGTGGGCTTGTCGGGGACTCGATTGTCTTGTCGTGCTTAAGCAGTAAGCTATACTGCACAACCTAACAGTTGGTAGTTGGCGCTAGTCTCCATAAGATATTAAGAAGCAATACTTTAAAAAGAAGAATTTGTAAGTGATAGAGTATATATAACCCTTCCGCATAATTGCATATTATATTGCATATAGGTAGATAAACATAACACCTACCCGTCTTATTCCCAACGCAGCGCACGAAGATGTACGTAGGGACAGTAGGAAGCCATATACGAGCGAGCCGGATGCAACAAGTGCAGCGTCCAGTAACATACTACAAGTAAGAACCTGTCAAGAATAGGCTTGCATGCAGGTGTGTAAAATTTAACATTTGTGCGAGCGACATGACGTGTGTTGCGTACAGCACGCAGGTATGAACATATCCTTACTGGTACATTCATATGAATATATACTCTGCTGTGATTTACTTTATAAGCCGAGCTATGTGGAGTCAGCTATGTACTTTTCGCGAATACCACAAGGCCTTTCGCTCATATCTCTAGTATAGTACGTGGTGTCTACTTCAGCCGCGCCATAGTTTCCACTATATCGTCTACTTGCACGCAATGTGGTACTTACATTGCTGCCAGTGTGGTCATGAAAGAGGAAATATGCGTTGCCTATGCCGAGTATAATATATCGAACTTCCCTTTTTCAATTCATTCAACTCTGAAATACTATCCTTCAATTCTAACAATAGGCAAGCGGGATCCAGCCAGCAAGCCATGCAAATTCTAATCTGGCCGCAAGGCCGAGTGCGTCTAAGCTCTCGGCACAAAAGACTCTAAATAAGTTGGTATGTATTTTACATCGGATGCGAGGTATGGAGTCTTCTCGAATCTAACTGCGTGCACTGACAGTCTCTTGTTTCACCCTCCGTTTGCGAGCCATATTATTCAGTGCTTGCTTGCGATAAAGCGTTTATTTCGAGAGCTGCCATTTTGACGGCCCGCGGTCTGGCCTTGCTTTGCTCGTCTATATTCCCGTAGACTATATGTTAATACATTAAAGTATATACTGTCATCATCACAGGAATCGCACGGAACTCGGCGTTCATTAGGAGGCATTGGTGATAGACCTCGTGCGAAGGCGAAGAGCGCGCGAGAAAGCCAAGGCTCAAGATAATGGATGGGCCACCTATACGTGATAATCTATGCGCTCTAGAAGGCTAGGTGTTGGTACCGTATCTGCCCCACCTGACAAGTTTGCTAGAGAGCCTGCAAAGGTTATTTGTGATGTTGCGCGAATTTTGCATTGGATGTAGTTATTTTTCAAATATTGTACCATGGAACGCGACACCAGCAGCTCTCCTGATGGAATACTGTCAATGATTCCCTAATTATTGTAAGTTTCAAGCCATCCAGACCGACAAATGTACCCAAATGTTATTGAAGGGATAATTGGGTCGAGGGTGTCAGCATACCAACAAGTATATCGGCCCAAGTATGGGTTTTTTTAATTGCGTCGCTTTTGGAACAGTTATGGCGCAATTGGGGTTCATTTAATTCTATACGCGCCTAGAAAGTTGGTTCGTTGTTCACGGGCAAAAGACTGTGTTCTGGGCTTACATTAGTAAACATCCTTCATCGTTGGATGTCAGTCGCTTGACTGAATGCATCATACCACTGGTTGCCACCAATGATACACAGACCTCATGCAAAATTGTGGTGAATACAATGACGACGTTGTGCAGCGAAGGACATGCGTTACGTGATGCTTAACTCCATACCCACAGCACCGCCATGCGAAACACCAGTGGAGCGCAAACTGAAGTGGTAGACACTACCTCACTAAGCACAGTATCAATAGTAATGAGTTTGAAACAGCACTATTGACTCGAATATACCTCCGTGTATTTGGCGGCTGTGGTATTCAAGGGGCTTACATTTATTTATTCCAAAGTAGTCGGTTGAAAAAAGAAAGCCGCTGCCAATTCCGAGCACTTTCCAGATCTGAGCCCTCATACGCAATAGAGGGGAGAGAATCCAGGGCTGTGCTCTTCAAATGGAAATTTTGCTACAGCATCAGGTGGCAATGTATGCGAGGCCTCCACATCCACAATAGATTTTCCGGCGCTTCAAGGTTGACTTGCGCGCGTGGTTTTTCGCTGTAGCCAGTTTACACAACCGACGCAGCGTTTCTCTATCGAACTACCATCATTTGCCGCCTTGTGGTTACCATTTGCTGAACCTGTGAATTTGTCTCGTGCAGCTGTAAAGTATTCTGGAAACCGCAATTGCAACATATGCGAATGGCCTCGGGCACTGCGCCCATAATTTATCGAAGCCTCTCCACACTCCTAGCAGGACCCACTACTGGAGCTCTTGATACCCACGCAAAGTCGACTGAGAAAGCACCTACATATCGCTGGCAGATTACTAGTGTTAAACCTACAGTTGCAAACGAACAATACTTATTGCTTGCCTACTCTCTAGCCAACATCACCTAGCTAGAGAACGCACTATAGAACGTTCTCCAGTCGCCAAAAGCATGCCATACCTGGCTGGATACAAACATCTCTGGGTATGCCGCAGCAGCATAGTCTGCAACTCAATCTTGACGGAACGAGACACGCAACAAAAATCATCAGATTGTAACAGCAACCTGACTGATCACTGGCGATCAGATTATCCAACCCCTGTGACGCATTGTCACATTACAGACTGTTATTATGAGAGTGAATATCTGGTTCATCATCCGAGGCACAACATTTATCTTCCGCCATGAACTACAATCGCACCAACTACAGTCTCTTACATGTAATTAATGTGGGTATTATCCTATACTTAAGCACTACTGAGTCTGTGGCATCACCTCCCCGGAATTTTTGCCATAAACAGATAACAGTCAAGCTCGGACCATTCGCGTTCTATCAGATCGAAGCCTGCAAATGAGAAGCTTGCCAACTCAATATCGCTATTCATGTCAATTTTTGTAACCTTCGTTTTCTTGACTCTTCGCTTTTTTTTGTCACCGACGATCTTACTCTTAACAACCTCATTCACAACATAGGTGCCGATATTGGCACTCTCTAATTCACTATACGCCAGTTCTACACACTTCTCGAACTCCTGTGCATATTTGCCTATGGCCTGCTGGTCCAGCCACATTTCTTCGACCATTCTGCCTGTTGAAAAGCACGTTACAATCAAAGCTCCTTCCACATGAATATCGGAGTAGGCAGCATCGTCTTTTGTCCCGGTCACATATGCGGACAGTTGCAACGGAGTCTCGTGGTGATCTTTTACCGTGAGCTTCCGTTTGGCCTGAAGGAAGAACCGTGATAAAAATAAAAGATGTTCCAGATGCGTAGCGATCGTGAAGGACATGGACACAAATCTCGGTGCGGCCAACGTGCAACCACTCAAGTGCTATCCACAAATGACGCGGATACAAAAAAGCGTCTGACCCCACAGGCGAATGCCAATGTTGCACTTGAAAGCACACTACACGCCATAGGGCAAACAGATTCAAATCACCTGCTAGTGATGAACAGTCTGAATAGTAGTCGACTTCCAACACATAATGTCCTAATAACAATAAAGGCCTGTGCGTGAAATAAAATCTTGTCGAGTGCACATAACCAAACTCTGCATCCCGATACGTACCTTCTTCTTAGCAGATGTTTTCCAATCGATTAACACGCATTTTCCATCTATTTTCGCAATACAGTCAAACCGCCCAGCAATACCTTTTTCGACACTGAATACATCACTCTCAATGGCATAAACCTGCAGTGGAGTAGTGAATATGATAGTAGCGTTTCAGACAATGTTCTCCAATGTTAATCTTCGCCTGGCCGAAGCTTCAGAAAGGGCATGATGATGCAGCGCAGGAGCTGGAAGTACAACGAAGTTATTTGCATTCGGTAGTGTGTTAGTGAATGGATGCTTTCTTGCAAGGTGCCAATCATACCTTTTCAACCCGCGCGAGCACCGGTCGAAGACTGAATGCGCACTCTGCAAATCTCACATCATCCAACTCAGAACTTGAAAGTTTATAGCTTCTATTACCGGTTAGAAAGTCTTCGGCATACTTGTGCACCCTTGTACCTGCCCACGATATGATACATTGGAAATAGAAACTTTTCATTTGTGGATTTGACACGGAGAACAAAGTTTGCCTACAAGCGCACACATCCCCAGTTACCCGAGGTCACTTCACTCGTCGGGTTTAGATCACGCTTGCTATCGTTTTTTGCCCAAAGTTTGTGCGCAAAAATGCAGCCAGTATAAAACTGAGTTGCAATCTGGAATGGGGATGTACACGGTGGCTGTGGGCTCAGCATGAACCATGTTGTTTGACTACAATTTTGCATACCGTTGTCGAGTGTCATGTTTCGGGCGGCTTGATAACTGGATTCGCCATATACCTGTTTCATTCTATTTTTCCACTTATTCAGTTTCGATCCCGTGTCTTTCCTCTTTGAAGCCTGTGCTGGCCGTGTAAATATCCGATAATCAAAGCTTATTATTCCAATACAACAGTCTTCTGGATATGAGCATATGAGTCTTCGGGATAGATGGCACTCGCTTTACGATTAGCTACAGCAGATCCACCATATGCAGCCAAACCATTCACCACATGCTCAGTAGTATGATATATTTTTTAGAGCACTAGTGGTTCGACTAGTGATGAGAAACACAAGTAGAATATGATATACCATCTAATTGGTCGATACCTGAATTAATACACTGCACGTGCAGCGTATGAATGTACAAAACATGAGCTTGTCTGCCTACACAAGTATGCAAGTAAACACATGATTTTAACGCAAGTATCATACCATTATATCCTTATGATTTGCTGTTCAGAACATAGTAGATATATCAGTGGCAGTTGCTATTTACTGTACATAGGACCTTCAGGTATAACTTTTATGAGAAAGGAGTGGTTCGATCAGGGGCTTTGGGTATGCTTTCTGATGTGTCGGTGACGAATATTTATCATGTGTATGTTGTGATAGCAACGCGCAATGATAGTTGGATCGATACAAGTAAGCTAGGCGATCCAAAACTATATATATACCCACACACTCTCTCATACACGCACAAACGGCTCTCATGACAGGTGAACAGGTAGCTGGAAGCGTGTAGAAATACGATTGTATTGTCTTTTTGACGGAGACTTGCAGTTTTTTTAAACGTCCTTAATGAGGGGTTCTGAATATTTTTGTCAGGCGCAAATCAGTGGGAAATGAGTAGGAGAACTTGAGTACTATAAACGTTGTATATTACAATCTCCGCACTTCCCTAAGTGCTTTTGGCACTCGTAGACATATGTTAATGCCAAACAATCTCATCATGATGTAAAATATATAAACATCAAAACAGAATGACGCGTACTCTGAGCCTTATCAACATACATCGATTACGCTGGTCACACTCAGCAGTCCCGCTGCTCCCTCAACGGGGAAGTAGAATCGATCGCCATATACAGAGGAAACACTGCCGCGCGTGAGCGACATAGGGCGCTCCTGCTCTGCACCTATCCTGAAGCCGAACGCGTCGCATATTCTGTCGATTTCAATATCTCTGTCCGCTAATACGCTCACATTAGTGTCCTCTGTATCACCTGTATTTCCTCTTTGTTGACCCGCAGCACTGACGTCAACAAATGTACTCGTACTGCTGTGAGATCGCGTCCAACACGAGCGAACCAACCAGGGGGTCTTCGATGTGTAACGGCAAGACGACAGCATTATATACTTATGTGTAGGTTTCAACTACTGTACATAAACTATTAAATGATGATTTCTTCCGATGCCGTTGCACAGAATTCAACTATTAATACTTCTTTACCTCAATCACTTAAGCATACGAAGATTGACACGCACAAACTCAGAACCCCGAACTCGCACGACGAACATCTAAAAGCCACGGCAAAGGTCGCATGCCACAATCTGTTTTAAAAGTCGTTCCGGTAAACAGCTGATGTGATGCTATTGTCGAACGCGCAATACATCCTCCGTCCGATATGTAGAGTAGTGTGGATGTGTAGACCAGCTGGTGTGTAAAGTAACGATTATTATTGTTGTGACCAATATTTACAAACAAGTATGTACATACTCGCATACTATGACGTCATTTCGATATCTATGGCAAATTATACGCTTCTTTACACTTCACTCCTTTTGGACTTGACATAAGTGTAACACTAAGCTAAGTACTAACACTAAGCTATGTATCAAAGCCACCGGCATAAAAGTAGTCACTATAGAAAGGCATTTGCGTTGATCCGGTGCGCCATGTAGAAAAACTGGATGTGCGAATTCAGACTATACACTGTTATTTACCAGTATTGGTGCCCCATTTGTGAGCGAGTAAGCCGCTATCCACTACGATTTGAAATATTTCCAACTCGTATGCGTTTTCCTCAGGACCAACTCGCTGAAGAAAAATTCCTGCAAAGCCGGAGAATCAGCTTAACACATTTACATGAGTGACCCGCCGGTCAAAACTACACCTTTGTAATTTCTTTTGTGCCGTTGGGTATTCTTAACGTTGATATTAAAATGCTATTGCGATCGCTTTCAAGCTATGTGGCTCGTTAGAACAGTTCGTAATATGTGTGTTTCGCTACTTTCATTCTGTCATATCCCAGAATAGTTTACAAAGTAAGCCATTGAAGAGAAATCCCTGGAAAGCCGAATAATCAACGTGAACACAATTACATGAGCAACATGCCGGTCAAAACCACGCCAACGTAAATTATTGTGTCGTTATGAGTGTCAGTCGCTAATGAGCTCACTGAAACCGGTGTAGCAGTGTACTCTTGAAAGTTGCAATGACTATATCTCCCTCCCCAACGTGTCTAACGACATTTTCTTAACGTTGCTATTATAAATCTAGTGCAGTGGCTTTCAAACTATGTGGCTCAATAAAAAAGTGCATATTTTTCAACATGTGATTCGCCACACACTGTCATAATACAGAATGGTTTGTTTACATATTAAGTTCATTGTTTGAGCCGCTGTAATGTTAATATAAGAGAACAGCGGCTCTAACTAGAATCACAATGGTCTCATAAAAATATGACATAAAGTGCACGGGAATGACTGATCTTAGGCTTAGACCGATTCCTGAATGATCATGAGCATTGACGCTTATTTGGAAAAGATGTCAGTTAGAAACAAGAATTGAATGTCACTTGTCCTTTTTTAATGCGACATTAGTTCATTTAGTCTCCTAATCAATTAAATACCGTGATTAGGTCACAAAAGAATCATTTCATATAATCTCGAGGCATCATGAACACAATGCAGAGTTATCGGCTGAACTAGGGGGCGAAGCTATAATCTTGGATGGACAGTCCATCCGAGTACGCATCTGCCTCGAGGCAACACCGACCACTGCTCATGAACTTGGCTGAACGGCATTATTTGAAGGTCTCATTTAAACCTGAATTGCGCACTGGTTCGACAGTTGCCCAATGTGTCAGGACAGAATAGTTGTGACACGCCAATCCGTCAGGGTTGATAGTCTGGTTCGGTTGGCGTGATCACCTCCACAGGTGGTATTTCTTCCTCGCCTCGGCAGCCCGTTAGTAGATTATTGTGCAGGCTTAGTTATCAATGTCCACTGTACACGTGCAAGCGGCACGTCTTCTTGGCAACACTCGACCGTGAGTATTGATCGGCATTTACTGTTGCTAATTTCAATGCTATCGCCTATGACTTCCAGCTCACGGATGAGTACGGTAAGTATACCCATGAAGTACTACATTTGCGAACGCACGAATCCTAATTTCCCCCATCACTTTGTAGCACCTGCAAGTCGTTTCTCAATTTCTCCAGCAATATTTTGTTGTTGTTCTAGATGTGACCTCAAAGCCGCGAGCGGATTTGCCCTATACGCCGAGTTGGACACGATGTTTTGCAAGCGCTGAGATTCATTTACGAGTGCGTATTGCCTGCCCTTTCGCGAAGTGATGGGGCGAGATGCTAGTGCACTCGCTTGCGCTTGAAGCTGTTTGATATCGATTTCCTTGACCTGTAACGTCGTAATAATATATAATTTGAAATCAATATCATGTCTGCTCCCCTTATAGGCATATAAAAGTCCCTTAGACTTGTCCCGTATATTAGATAAAGCACATGATTTACTAGCTCCACAATGGATATTGATTGAGGGTTATCCATGCTAACTTACACGAACAGAGAAGAACCAATGGCTCAGTGTAACTATGACTATAAATAAGCCGTCACATTCCGCGTGCCCCAAGACGGGACAAAAACGGGTTCTGGAATTTTGGTTTGGTTGTCATCAACACCATTGAATCCTCTCGTCAAAACATAGCTTCAAACATTAAACAATACCATATGGCGAAGTATTAGACAAAAGCCAATATTGCTTCAAAGTGTGTAGAAAGTAAAATCGAAAATGCTCTGAAGGCTCCGTCCGCATGATGAGCTAAATCTTCAGGTCAAAAATTATGACAACCTCGATAGCGACGTTCGTATGCTGTAAACAGTTGGAGAATACACATATTTACGCACATACCACACTGTCGATGTCTCCAAGCGAGTCCAACATAAGCTCAAATCCCCCCTTCATTAAAGGATTCCTTTTCCTTTTCTTCGCCACCTCGACTTTGACTTTTTTCGCTTTAGAGTCTTCGATTTCTGCAAGTTAAAGACCAATGTTTAGTACACAGTAGTATACTACAACATTGTATGTATACGGAAAAAAATTACATACAGAATAAGGAACTTCCAAACATATGACAAAAGAAATATCGGTTGTCAATAGTCCACGTAATGCTGCCTGATTCTGACTTCAAATAATTTCATGTGTAAATGGACTACATTCAGTGGTAGTTGACGAGATACATCGAATAATTTCATAAGAGTGCCCGATCAAAGTAAGTGAGTAGAAATATGGCTCAGTGTAACTATGACAATATTATACCATCATATACCGCTTGTTCCAATACGGAACAGAGTCGGGTTCCGCTGTTTAAATTCAGTGTCATCATAGCCAATTTCTACAAGCTACTATAATTTAGTGCCCCATCATATATTCGTTCAGCTGGTTAATTGAAAAAAACCTCTGCTGTATAATTTTCAGAAATAAAGATACTATCAATTGCAATAACATCATGTAATAAATTGAGCATACTTTGCATGAACGAAGCCTTCTTTTCGATCTTCTTGTCGAGTCGCGTAGGACGTTTGTATATTCCCCCAGTCTTTTGACTGAGGCCACCGGCTTTTGCAGCCTGGGCAGTTGCCGCCGACTTCATTAGACTTTTCCGTTCCTTCTTTGATTTCCCCATCTTGTACTGTGGATTGTAGTATAGTATGGCTGTAGCACCACCCGTCACCCGATTATATTTTCAAAAATACTTATTTTTACGACGAAGTACACTGATTTTAATTTTGATCAAGGTCCGTTTTTACGGGTTATTTTATCCCCATGAGGGATCCGTGATACACATGTAGCACGTGTGTGTGACTGTCTATCGAGTACCGGCTACTGCCGAGTGTCGACTGTCGAGTGTCGACTGTCGAGTGTCGACTGTCGAGTGTCGACTGTCGAGTGTCGACTGTCGAGTGTCGACTATCTCTACTACATTTGTACTGTTTTTTTTTGTTTTTTTTTTGAAGTAATATTCAGTAAAATATAGTGTCGAGAGTTACTTATCGAGAATTCGAGACTCGAGACTCGAGTGTCTGCGAGAGTGGTCAGTCGACTCACGGACTCTCGACTCACGACTGCCTCAAGTGCCAACTGCCAACTGCCAACAGTGCCAAGCCTAAAAGGCTAATAAAAAAAATGGGAAATGTAAAGGCCAAAAGCCTCCCAAAAAAAGGTAAAAAATAAAAATATAAAGTCCCTAAGTGAGCTCAGATGGACCCTAACATAATTTTGTCCCGATTTTGACCTTTTTTGGGATTCCGTTTTCAACGTACATAATGAATTCAACGCTTTCATATCCCTGATTCCCAGCTCCTAGGAGAGGGGAGAACTGGACTATATTCATACTGCCATATTGGGGATAGTGCAGACTGCAGAGTGCAGACTGGCAGCCTCTCTCCCTTGTGTGTAGTAGCTGTAGAGGGCAGCGGAGCCTTGAAAGTTGTGAGAAGTGGAGGGTTGGAGACATGTCTTATTTATTGTAAAGTTGGACTGAATACGCCAATATATAGTCTCCAACAATAAATACAGCCAATCAATTGTAAGATAAAGAAAATATTTTCTCAAGATAAGGGGGGCCGAGTTGAGGACTCAGGGCCCCCAAGGGACCTAAAGGAGTTGAGGACTGAGGACTGAGGACTCGGAGTGAGGACTGTAGAGTCTGGTCACTCTGGTCAAGGTGACGGTGGTGAGAGTAGAGGAGCAGTCATGTCGTGTTTCAACTTTCACACAAGAAGAGACTCTGGACTCTGAACTCTGAGTGAGAGAAGACAAGAAGTTTCTGTTTTTGTCTGTTATTTTTTTGTTTTTCGGTGTTTTGTATTTGTTTGTTTGTTCTCTTTTTGTTTTTTGTTTTTTGTAATTGTTTTAGAGACAAGAGACTCGAGAGTAGTAGAGAGAGAGTATGTACAGAGAAAAAAATATATATATAAAGGCTGACGCCTGACGCCCCTGACGCCCCTGACGCCCCTGACGATCAATACAACGAATTGGTACATGTTACAAAATAAATACATCTTTTTTTATATACCAGAGTAGTTGGTGCCTGGTGGTAGCATATTGTATAAAAAAAATTTAAACACAAATGCTTTCTACACTAAAATACTAGTAGTCCGCCACAAAACGTGGGAGTGTTGTAAAAGTAAGAAATAATAAATACCTATTGTATGAACTATATTATAAAAAACATCAAATAAATACTGACCAAGAGAGATAATATTAAACATATTGTATTTATTATTTATATATATATATATATATATATATATATATATATATATATATATATATATATATATATATATATATATAATAATAATATATAGACAGAATA
>NW_014039923.1:38762-48687 GCF_001186125.1 Sphaeroforma arctica JP610
TTAAAAACCAAAATTGTTAATCGAGAAGGAAACTAAAAAATAAAAATAAATAAAAATCATTTTTAGGGTTGTAGTATGCCAGGGTATTGAGGAACGGTGTGACGTGGAATAATGGATATTGTGCTGAGGTACGTTCCCATGGAGTGGAACTAGGAAACAATCGTTTGAGTAGAGAAGCCACCGCCAAACACCCTCACTGCCCCATACAAGCACCTCTCGCTAACCATACAAGCACAGTCACGATGAACACTCTACAAGCACTCCGCCTAGGAAAGGCCACCATGGTTGGTCGCCAAGGAATGCACACAATCGTAGGCACAAAGAAAATCGGCCTTCTGCCTGCCGACGGTATTGGTAAAGAAGTGATGCCATGTGTTGTGAAGGTGTTAGAAGCCCTAAAAGCCCCCTTCGAGTATGTGAATCTGGATGCGGGATTTGAATGCTTTGAACGCACCGGCACTGCGCTTCCTGATGCGACTGTTGAAGCAGCCAAGAAATGTGATGGCCTTTTGTTTGGGGCTGTCAGTTCTCCTTCACACAAAGTAAGTTGGTTCTGGCTATTGTATGTTGCTATTGCTGTGTGGTCACATATTTTTACTTACAGATGTACCTCTACAAGTTGTTTCCGTTTCCGTTATGCATGTACGTGTACGTTACAAACGTACATTATAGTCTGACTGAGATCTGAATAACGGAAATATAATATTGGTACTCTCATGAATTTTATATTGTATAGACTGACTGGGACTGATAGGCGTATTTCCTGTATCATTCAGTGGATCACCCAGACCTTATAGTCACATGGATTTATATATCAAGGAATATTTTATTTTATTGTCATTCTGCATGCTAAAGGTATGGAAGATTCGTACAATTGCAACCGGCGCAAAATTTTCTATATGGTTTTTTAAGTCAAGTGCAAGTGGATGTAGTCGAACTTGTATAAATTGGTAGATGTGGTACAGTATGTTATGTTTATTTACTTTATAACTATATCCTTTAATTATGACTTTTGTACAGATTTAAAGATTCAAATTGAATATGTATATCTATGTATAAATATATATATATATATATATATATGTGTGTGTGTGTGTGTGTGTGTGTGTATGTATATGTATATGTGTATGTGTATGTGTATGTATATATATATATATTAAATGGAAAAAATCGAGCTTACTTTTTAAGCTGATTTGACAGGGTTTCCTTCGCATCACATCCTCGACCATACACAGTACATTTTAATCTGTATTTAGCCGCACAAATACAAATATGCATTACTCTTCGATATTAATTGATCTGTAGAAGACGCCGTTGTTCTCTTTTTTATCCTCATACTGTGGGGTGAAAGTTTTGTCCTCGATAATTGCCTGGCACGTGAGATTAATAAGATTACAGGGTATGTATGGCGGGTCACGATGAAACTTCGTGCATTTTAAGGCTTCTGAAATTGTTTAAGGATCTAGGACACATGACTATTTGTTTTTGCTGTGGTTCAGGTGATGGAATGAATTGTTATATCGAGTAGTTCTACGCGGAGTGAATCAAAAAGACACAAAACACTGGCACGTTTTGCGGACATCAGGTCGAGGGTCAGAGTCGCCTCCCACGTCAACCTAAAAGCTGTTAGTACCGACATACTTTTTAAATAGCTTGTACACGCTACTTACACTTGATAACGCAAATGTTAATCAATATATAGGTGGAAGGGTACTCCTCGCCCATTGTTGCCATCCGCAAGAAGCTTGACCTATACGCTAACGTGCGTCCAGTCGTTTCCTCCCCCGTGCCCGGTTCTCTGCCTGGCATCGACGCCCTCATTATTCGTGAGAATACTGAGTGTCTATATGTGAAGGATGAGACAATAGAAGGTATGCGAGCCCTCCCAATTCAATTTATAGAAGACGTGAATGGAACGCAATTATTGCAGCTCTGCAGGGATGCTGAGCAGATTTATGTACCCTAGTATGCGTAGCAGCCTAAAAGTTCGACTGATCTAGAATGCATCCTATTTGCGGTCACACGCATATTTATTTTTAATTATTATTCATTGACCATAATTCCGATAGATACCCCCACTGGAAAGCGTGCAGTTGCGAAGCGTGTCATCACTGAGGCCGCTTCTAAAAGAATAGCCAAGCTTGCGTATCAAATGGCGCTCAAACGTGCATCTCTTCACAACCGTCAGGGCAAGGTCACTATTGTCCACAAGAGGTATGACCATACGCTTCTCTATCTTTCTCTGTGTGCTTTCTCCGCTCTGGTGCTTGTATGTTGTGTCGATATGTTATATAATATGACCGCGATGATAAGATTCAAGTGTCAACCATGTCGTTTTAGCTCCGCTCCTTCTAGTGATTTTTGGTCTTACTTTTGCTTTTGTCGGACGCCATTCTAACTAATCGTCACTCCACATTCTTCTCTTCTCTGCGCTGCGCGTTTCTAGTAATGTGTTGAGTGTTACTGACGGTCTATTCCGCGAATCGTGTCTGGCCGTTGCTGAAGCATCTGAGCTTCACTCAATCAAGACTGAAGAGCAACTGGTTGACTCTATGGTTTACAGGTTAGTGTTGACGCTATCTGCTCATGGCCACTATGCACACCGGTTGTGTTTCTGGGCTTGGTTTGAGGTTTTATTAGCGTCGTATGTATTCTGTAAAGGCAGTCGCAGTTCATTAAATGTTGTTTCTGCCACTCTTTGAACATTTTAGGCTCTTCAGAGATCCTCAGAACTTCGATGTCATCGTTGCACCCAACATGTACGGAGATATCGTTAGCGATGGTGCCGCAGCTGTTGTCGGAGGCCTTGGTAAGTCTTTTGTTCAGTGCCTTCTGACATATTCCGCCGCAGTATCTTTTTTTATTTCGTCTGTTGAATTCTACTTGTTTTATGAATATGTATATATGCACATACGTATATACAAATAATTATATAACTATGTGTGTGTGTGTGTTTTTGAGTGTATTGGCCTGATATCATTCTCTAAGTCGATATTTCCTGCTACACTATTATTCGAGTACGATTTAAGTAATACATCGGAAACAGTCTGTGTCGCATACCTATTTGTGGAGCGCAGCACTGTGGGTTGGCTACCGTTTACATCCACGGGGTTCCGTCATACGGCGGTCATTTATGCCTTCCCATTGTTTATCATCAACCTTGACGTAAATCGCAGTTGATTCTCGGTGATTGGGCAGGTGCATGTTATTGCCCACTGTATAGAACTACACTCACAAATGAGCCATATTACCTCAGAGTGACCTTCGTGGCTTACTGGTGAACCATACTTTACACGTCACCAGGCCTTGTACCCAGTGCCAATGTTGGAGACGAATTCATCATGTGCGAACCAGTCCATGGAAGTGCTCCTGACATTGTAGGGCAACAGAAGGCAAATCCCATTGCGATGATTCGATGCGGTGCTATGCTCCTTGAACATATGGGTATGGGCAAGGAGTCCGTGGCGATCGAAGAAGCCATCCAGGAAGGTTAGTGACGTATATGTTTTATAGTGCATTCGCCGAAAAGCCTATTAAGTACCTATGAGTCGTGCGGAGAACGAATTTGTTTAAGAATACACTCTTATGAATAATATTGAAAGCAAATGTGTGTTGACAAATTATCAACTTCAAACTATTAACTGGTAGCTATCAATCAACGTGACTTTGTATTTAGTGGACAATTTTGAGGTCCTCGTAAAGCGCTCTTAAAGAATATGATTCACGTGTGCACTTCCTAGGTCGAAGTACATCACCACAAAACTTTAGAACTTGGGCGGACGGGGGCTATCAGTTATAATTTTGAGGCTTGTAGGTTTACTTTTCTGTTTGTAATTGCTACAGCTATGCATGCCGGCACTTTGACGCCCGATTTGGGTGGCACTGCCACGACTACGGAGGTGGCCGATTTTATTGCGAAGAGGGCCGTAGAGATCTTTGCCGCTCAGCCCAAGGCCTAAAGCTTGGAGCAATGATTAGGAGAAGGTATAGTTAAGACCTATGACCGAATGGCATCGCCTGTTTCATACATGGCAAACAGAAACGACTTAGCTGGTTTTAGCCATCATATATTGCAAGCATAGTGTATCTGTATCTTGGCGGCATCGCGAGGACATGTCGATGAGACTGGATCTGAAGATCATTGTTTTACAAACTTTGTCGTTGCAGCGAAGTAGCGCTGTACTTATCCGATATGTACATTGGTGTTACCATTGAGGGATTGAGATCATAGTTGAGGAATAAATATTGCACATGAAGAGAACCATGCTATCTTATTTAGCACATTGTCGTAGTTGCTGGATCTCAATGCACATTGTACGCTCACTTCCATGTATTAGACATACTGAGTCATTTATAAATTCATCACAACACAGGAGTGCTTTCGATCGAGAGCGAACTGTTTCCACTTTCGATATTTATATCTTGATTCTTTTTGAGTATTTGGATCGTTAGAAAAGAGTGCGGTTTCACACCTAGCGGTTGACACGTGAAAACATGTTCCAAGGGCACTTGCCTTGAAAATTACTTCCAATCGAAGGTCAAATTCACGAGGTGACGTTCATATGCATAATTTGGTCCAAACTCGTGAGAATACGTCTAAATACATACACTTTTATCAGTGCCGTTCACACTAATGACTTCACTTTCGTACACAAAATAGGAATGTTTGCTCGCAACACGAATTCTTATTCAAGCAGAAATTTGTAGCGTCTCGCGTGTGATCTGCATTCAGATCTCATTCACGTCCGAATACGTCTGGTCCACCTAAGATTACGTATTGTTGAATAGGATGTGAGATTTTTCCACTTCTCATGCGATACCACTCGTCCTCATACAGTCCAACATAAACCAGTCAGAAATGGTTTGAGATACCGCATGATAATCTCGTTCGTAGTGTACATGTACGTGTTGTGACCCTTGTTTGCATATGCCTGATTACAATCATGCTACTCCTTCCATTGGCAGGTAAAGCTATTATTATAGGTTGCTATATATAGGACACAATTCTTGCCGCTCTCTTGTACGTTTATGTTAAGTTACGAGAGAGAGAGTGAGATTAAATATCTGCTTGATATCTCAAGCACACATTTCCATATAACCCTAGTTAGGCGATAAGTAATTGGATGTAATAAACAATTGAATGTAGTCACCGTTTGTAGTAGTACCGCTCGTGGTGCGTTTAGAAATAAGTGCATCTTAAGTGTATAGCGAACCAAATTAAACCTGACTTTTAGACTGCTTGTCTTTCCAACTGCTGCTGCTAGTATCTATTGATTGACAAGATTTCGAAACGCAAGGATCACAAGCGACAGACAGACAAGCGCAGATATAAAACAAACGAACCATTGTTGATTTTACTGTTTTTAATTGCTTTTCATATATGTATAAGCTATTACTATGTATATTCGATGCGTTTAAAGCACGACAACCTCCTACCTATTGATTTAGCCCAAGTTTTGTAGCTAGACACTAGCACAGTGACAGATACGAACCTCTACCTTAACTAGTTGAGATTATGTGGTGGTGTTGTTGGCAGTGTCTACAACATCATGCACGTTGACAGCCGCCTGTTCCGCGGCTTCTAATGCTTGCTCAACAGCTCTCGCAACATTCTTATCAGAAATATTGATCAAGTTTTGGCGGATACCAGCAACCATACCTGATGTGTTGTCGTCCATGATGAATGCTGACGAACCATCTAATTAGCTCACAGACACTCGTACTTCCGTGGCACTGGCTCGCGCTGCGATCGAATGCCTGGCAACAGTTGAAGTACGAGCACTGTTTAGCCCAGATGTACCTTCTTTCTGAGTGAACTGAGAAGCACGTCGAGCAACAGAAGATCGAGCTGCGGCGGCAGCCTTTGGTTGTAGAGCGAGTTGATTGATATCCTGTCGCATCTGTTTAAGCTCACCAAGAAGTGGGTCCCAAGCCTCCAGCCTGCAAGGGATCACTCTTCTTAGCTTTCTCGATCTCCTCAATTGCGTGATCGATTTTGCGAATAAACAACTTGTTCTCGACCACGGCGACACTTTTACGGGCTTGCGACATTTCTCCTACGGTGTTCGCATGCTTCATGTTGATAGCGGCACCAGACACGGAGCCGAAGATATCAAATTTGTACAAAATGTAGTATCCGAACACCTTGCAGGCATCCTGGATGAACCAGAATACTACACAATACGCCCAAACTAGCAATGGCCACCACTTGATCTTGGAACGAACAAGACCTTCAATTGGTACTTCGTCCATTTCTCCGTTAGGTAGTAGACAGGCTAATAGGGTAGACAGTAGCAGTGAAGCTGACGCACCACAAAGCAGGGCCATACCAGGAGCTTGCGACCAGAATGGACCAGGGTCGGTACGTGACGAGAACAGCGTCAAGGAATCGGGAACTGAAATCTTCATGTACATGGACATGGTAATCTGCCCGTAGTACAACCCAGGAAGACCGACCGACTGTATGACACCACTTAGATTCCAGGAATCTAGCATCATCCACAACAAGAGCAACGATGAACCACATGCAACACTACCCAGCACTATGGACATAGTTCACAACACCTTAAGGTTCCACTTATCGGGACGTTTGTTAGGGATTGCCTTATCATAACTGATGGAAATCAAAGTACCATCGTTTAACACGGTGATAAGCAAAAGTAGCAGTACGGGAACCTGGAAGTAGAATGGCCATTCCTCTACACAGTCGGATCACCGCCACCAGCTGTAAGATCCTCAGCACTGGGCGTGTAGTCATCAGGTCGGAAAACTAACACTTCAATCCAGAAGAAGAAGAGCAGCTGAAGCGTAGTGGCAATACGATAGTTGATGAAGGCTTGGATACGCTTAAAGATCTGACGGGCCATGATAATGGCCGTGATCACTACACTGAGACCCTCGCCAGTCAACACAATATCGGCAGCGGCACGAACAGCATCGGTGGCACCAGCTACAGCAATACCAATATCAGCACGCTTTAGAGCGGGAGCATCGTTAACACCATCACCAGTCATGCCAGTAGCAAAACCTTGCTGACGGAAAGCCTCGACAAGCAAAAACTTGTGCTCGGGAAAAACCTCAGCAAAACCATCAGCTTCTAGGATACGATCGCCAAGAATCTTTCCTAGATCCTTTAGTGGATCGCCATTCTCATCTAGTGGGGGAATACCATCTATGCCTTGCACATTGGTACCCATACCCAACTGGCGACAGGTTTCCTTAGCGATGACACCGTGATCTCCTGTTATCATTTTGACGTCAACACCGAGCTCCATAGCACGCTCTATCGTCTCCTTGGTATCGGGACGGGGAGGGTCCAGGAAGGTAAGAATACCCAAAATCATCCACTCGTCACTACCCTCCTTGGTCTTGGCCACAGCCAATGCACGAATACCGCGGGATGCGAGTTTGTTCACTTTCTCTGCAACCTTGTCGCTGAGCAACTTAGCAATAATTTGAGGAGCACCCTTGGTGGTCTTGAACACCTTGCCGTCAGGGCCCTTGAGGGTACCTTCAGTTCTTTTAATAGATGGATCAAATGGTAGGAAATCAATCTGCTCGTACTGACTTAGACTATCTAGATCGGCGGAACCAAGCGTTTGTGTGTCAAGCGCATCACGAGGAGGCTCCTTCCATTTAGCAGCGAGGGCAGCGGCTTGTAGCACAGTGTACTGATTCTGATCAGGAGAGTAAGTAAGACAATCATCCTGAATCATCATTTTGTTGAGTGTCAGAGTACCTGTCTTGTCAGAACACAGGATATTCATACCAGCCATTCCTTCGATAGCTTGAAGATTGGATACAATTGCTCCGTGCTCGGACAGGGCGCGAGAACCAATGGCAAGTGTTGCCGTAGTCACAATCTCAATGGCGATGGGGGTGGAGGCAACCAGCACAACCACAGTGAACGAGATGGACTCCTTGAAGTCAATTCCACTCACCATCAAAAAGATGAAGGAAGTGACGCACAAGGTAACGGACAGACCGACAAGGATAACCATGAGTCGCAGTAGAATCTTCTGCAAACTTCCCAACTCGTTACCAGTGTTCAGCATAGCAGCGGTTTTTCCAAAGAAAGTGTGCATTCCAGTGGCACAAACGGTGGCCTCGACCTCACCACATACAGCAGTAGACCCCATTTTAGGCTGATCACCGTCCTTACGGGAAACGATTCTCCAGTAAGAGCGGACTGATCAACTTCAAAACGTCCTTTGTTGATAGCACGATCGGCAGGAATGGCAGAACCAGCACCCAGTAGCGCTAGATCACCGGGCACAACAATACCAGCATCAATGTTATGCCATTTATCATCACGCTTAACAGTAGCCATAGGCTTCAACGAAGCCTTAAGAGCGGCAATAGCATTTCCGGCTTTCGTAATTTCGTAGCAGCCAATTGTCGCGTTGATGAATTGGATAGCAAGCAACACTCCCATATCGGGCCAATTCTGGATGGCTGCCTCAATAATGATGGCCACCCAAATCATGATAGGCATAGGTGCGTATAACTGCTGCAAGAACACCTTCCAAGAAGGGATGGTCTCTTCAACTAACTCATTTCGACCCCACTGTGAAAGCAACTTTTCGGCTTCCTTGGTAGTCAACCCTGATGATGGATAGAAGTCGAGTAGTCATCGCCTTCAAGATCTCCCTTCTCCTCCAGGTCTACAGCTGAGTCCTTCTCCGCCATATTACACTCAACCTACAATCTCAATGTACTATTTGCGTTTACTGTGAAGGGTAAATTATGAATGCCTGCGTTGTGTCAGTTGTATAAAAATAAGCTTTGTTGAATGAATGCAATACAGTAGAAGCTTTGTGTTTGAAAGCTCTAATTCATTTGAAGGTACGGATTCCACGGAATAATAAATAGATCCTTTTATCCCCACGAACCCCAACTTCTGGACTATTCCTTTCTTATTGTGAACCACATAACGGTTGAGGATATGAAAAGTTACCATATTTGGAAATTATGGCAAATATAGCCACGAATAGATGCAAATACTAAATATGTACGAGTATTTAGTATTTACACGCCTATTTAATTATTCATTTGACAAACTGTACATTTTAAATTATGTATATCCTCCGCTTTAGCCTTCTTCTCTCGCGTAGAGGAGAGAGCGGAGTGGCTGAGAGAGAGAGAGAGACCTGCCTGAGCTAGAGAGAGAGACAAATCATTAATCAAACAGGATAAATATGTCACGAATACTATTTGAACTTCTGAAAAAGAACCACAACTCGTGTATATTTTAGATAAAACAGCGCTGTTGCATAATTATTTTTTGTAGTAGTAAATATACCTAAAAGTCAGAATAGGCAACTTACAGTTACACTAAAAAGGAAGAACAACGTCAACTTTTTCACTTTAGGAGGCTATATATCAACAATTTGATGTTTGCAATGTGTATATGTATATTATATGTACGTGTGTATGGTAGACTTCTTTTATGTGCGAGTCTGCAAAGCCTTCTGAACTAGACAGTATATGTCATGCGTATACGTATGTGTATGTATAATTATGTATTCATGTGTATAAGTGGCCAAAATCCTTCATGCATAGGTCGTATATACACATGCAACAGTGATAGGAGACCTTGCAAATGAATATGTAAATGCATCTAGAACTGTGCAAGTAAGCCGAAATGCAGACGTATTACGTATCAAATTTTGTGTCTATCTCTATATACACGTGTCCTTAATTGTATGAATATGAATATGTATATTTATATATATATATATGTATGTATATGTATATATATATGTATGTATATGTATATGTATATGTATGTATATATATATATATAATATATATATATATATATATACATGTATATTTATGTATATAAATATATATATATATTAATATGTATATATATATATGCGTGTGTATGTGTGTGCGTAATGTATATATATGGTGTGTGTGA
>NW_014039923.1:50235-53784 GCF_001186125.1 Sphaeroforma arctica JP610
ATATATATATATATATATATATATATAATATATATATATATATATATATATATATATATAGATATAGATATATATATATGTATTTATGTATGTTATGTATGTATGTATATATATATGTATATATATATATATACATTTATCTATATATCTATATCTATCTATATATATGTGTGTGTGTGTGTGTGTGTATTCTATATATACTACATGTATTGATAGATGTACCATATATACCACACGTAACGTACATACACGTGTGGAAATCGGATCTGATTCTTCGTTTATTTGTGTATACTGTTTCGTACGTGATTTTGCGCATGTAGTAGTCAAGTGGCATATACTTGTTTTGTTTTTACTGCGCTTCAGTATAGATTTAAATATATTTGCACTACACAGTCAGGCATGCATGATAGGAGTCTACATTGTAGTAGATCCGGTATACTTCAAGTGTTCCGCGATTCTTTGATGAAATATCTTCACACGCACATCCATACTGTCCCTGTATATGCATATATGCCTCCGTGGTGCAGGATATGACAGCAAGGCCATAGGTTGCATATATGTGGCTCATTCATAATAATTCGTTAGTGAGTGTTCTGAGAGTGATGTCCATTATTGGGGCTTGATTGTCTTTTACACGTCACTGTCATTAATACACCGTCAATATCACGTGTCCTGATATATTGGTGATGTTCGCCTTGGAAGCATAATTCATATTGTCGGGACTGAGTCGCGTACCAACATGTTGCTGAAGTCTACATATTTGAGCCGAACCCGACTCTTGCCCAGTAGATAACTTGTCGAGGGTAGGGATGTACAATGCGACAGCTATGGTGCGTGAGGTCCTTACAGTCACACGCCTCTGCTGAACACAGTTTTGGTGGCGTTAACTATAAATCCCAAATCGGTCGTGTGTGGCTTTACTGGTTATTGAGGGTCAGAAATGAAAAAAAATGTATCGAATACACATGGTAGCTCGTGTCCCGCATATCTGGGGTATTTACATACGATATACGATTCTGAAAATTAATATATGGCTTATGATGAAGTGCGCTTGAGAATATCCATGTGAGATCCGAGTGTAAGCCGTATGATAAGTCGGTATAGCTGCAGGTACAACTACCGAGAAGCTTCAGATGAATGCAACATTTTGTATATGTACAGATAGGTAGCTGGTTGATAGTGTTTGTCGTTGTATCTAAGGTAGACACGCAAGAATGAGAACTCGGGAAGCAGATGTGGATACTTATTTGCAATCACTTCGAAATCAGGTCAACATCATTATTCGAGCCAGTTAGTTGGATCGTTCAACGCCCGCGTCAATGTTTATTTCTTCACATTGATTTTTTTTACACTTTTGTACGAAAATGCTTTCGCTTTGTCGAGGCTCTGGAACGATCTAACCTTACCATCCCCGACAGCCCAAAACTCCGTGGCGACGTGTTCTAGAAAGTATTGGTCGTGCGTAACCACCAGTACCGCACCTTTGAACCGTTTTAGAGCATCTACAAGAGCCTCACTGGTCTCCATATCTAGATTGTTAGTAGGCTCATCCAAAATCAGCAAGTGTGGATTATTCTTCACAAGAATACTGAATACCACGCGACTCCTCTGACCACCTGATAAGTAACCTATCTGCATCATTTGCATATCTGACGTAATACCGAATCGTCCCAAATATTTCCGCACCTCGCTTACTTCCATATCTGGGAAAGACTCTCTTAGACACTCGATGGGAGTCAATTTAAGGTCAAGTGTGTCAATGTGATGCTGTGTGAACAACGCGGTACTCATTGTCTGGTTGGTCCAGACTTTTCCCCCTGTCGGTTGGAGGTCGCCCATTAGAATCTTCAACAATGTACTTTTGCCATGCCCATTGAGCCCCATGACGGCTATACGCGAGTCCATGTTCACCTGCACCGTCACCTCTCGTAGTAAAAATGGGCCGTTGGGATAATTGAATGACATGTTGTCTGTCTGGCATAAGTTGCTCTTCCTCAGCACACCAGGATCCGGGAAGTTCAGTTTTATGACTACGGTCGACTCGTTCGATGTGTCTGGGTTCTCAATTCTCTCCATCTTTTCCAGTGCTTTTTTCCGCGATTCCACCAACTTCGTTTTCTTATCTTGTGCGGAGCTCTTCTTCTCGTTGTAGAAGGTATCTATAAAGTCCTGCATCTCCTTGATGCGCATTTGTTGTGCATCGTATGCCTTCTTCTGAGATACGTATCTCTCATGCTCCGTTTCCACAAACTGTTCATAATCACCCTTATAGTAATGCAGTTTGCGCCCTTTCATTTGCACAATGTCGGTAACAACATTATTCAAGAAGCCTCTGTCGTGCGACACGACCACCAGTATGCCCGAATATGACTCTAAGTATTCCTCTAACCACTACAGATATTGGTGGACACAATTGGTAGAAAAAAAATCGTTAGGATGTCATTCAGGAAATATTTGCGGTGAAAGGCGAGCATACGAAGCTAAGTCAATATAATTTTTCTTCGCGAAACATAAATGTGAGGGTTATGACTAACAGGAGGCAGCAAGTTACCCGTAGGAAAACATGAAAACTCACCCAAACCCAGCGTACACATGCTCAAACACATACGTGATACGATCCGAGAGTCAGAAGAGGTCTCGCCAACTCTAGCAGCATATAGTGCTAGGGCACTCGACAATAGCCGTATGAGAATCAGTAGATTGCGCTTACCTGAACAGTAGGGAAATCCAAGTGATTCGTAGGCTCATCGAGTAAAAGCAAATCCGAGTGGCAGAATAGAGCAGCTGCTAGTGCCACGCGCATACGCCAACCTCCGCTCAACGACTCCGTAGTAGCCTGCTGCATCTCCGGAGTAAAGAAAAGCCCCGCTAGAATTCTTGCTGCCCGTGCCTCCGCACTGTCGGACTCAATTATTTTCAATCTCGCCGTGTACTCTTCTAACTCATTACCAACATCTCGTTGGGGGTCCTGTGCACCTTCTCCTGATTGAATGTCGTCTACACGTTTCAATAAGACGTTGCGCTCCAGATCCGCCTCCATAACCGTTTGCAAAACTGTTCGTGTATCCCCGGCCGCTTCTTGCTCTACGTGCAAGACTTTGACATGCTTGGGAAAGCCTTCAATCCCATAGCCAGAGAGTTCTCGCAAGAGAGTACTTTTTCCACACCCATTTCTTCCGACCAAACCATAACGGTGCCCTTTTAGAAGTTTCAGACCACTGGAATCAAGGAGTGTGACATTATCCGGTGATAACAGAGTAACGTCGTCAACTGCAAATTCCGCATCGTTGATGTGCAGGCCAACAATATGGTCAGTAAGATGGCTGCGGACGTCTTAAATAAACTTTCAAAATGTTGTTCTCGTAAACTTTACAGTGAAGTAGACCGAGGAAGCGACAAATTTCATACTGCAAACTAGGCGTTGACGTCAAAAAAGCTTGCAGGGCTCAACAATTCTATATACGTGTGTGTGAGTGCGTATGTGTGTGTGTATATATATATATATTTATATTTATATATATATATACTACATATATATATATATATATA
>NW_014039922.1:0-11118 GCF_001186125.1 Sphaeroforma arctica JP610
TTAAATGACACAAACACGTGTGTAGATGGTAATGAATGACACAATCATGTGTGGAGATGGTAATGAACGACACAATCATGTGTGGAGATGGTAATAAATGATACAAGTACGTGTGGAGATGGTAATAAATGATACAAGCACGTGTGGAGATGGTAGTAAAAGATACAGGCACATGTAGAGATAGCAATAGATGATATACACACTTGTGGAGTCAGTAATAAACGTTTATATGGAAATACATGCAATCTTCAGAATAGAAATAGGCATAGGCAACTGCACGTTTGCACAACAACATAACTGCTGGTGAGTTTGAAGGTGAAATGCGAGTTTTATGGCAGCATATATCAATACTTAGTATCGTTTAATTACCCTGAGTCCCTAAGAATATGGGTGTACGCTAGGCGGCGATCTTCAAGGGAGACCCTCCACGATGTAAAAGATGAGCTATCCATCAAAGAGATGGGATAGGCCTTGAAGCTACACTCTAAAATTTAACTTTTACATCACATACGGAACTTGCACACAACTCCCAAAAAATGTATTACGAATCACTTTTGCAAGGAAATAAAGATATGTATACAAGCTTGTGTGCTAGTACATATAGGTAACGTGATGGCTGGACATGCATGGTCGTCAAAGTGGAAAACACTGAGAGGACAAGTTTACAGCTCGACAATAGACGCCTTAAGTGATGCACAGATTATTAGTGTGAACCGAAGCCTATACGAACAAACTTTGGAGACCCCTATCTACTTCTCCAGGCACGTATTCATATTTAAAGCACCCCTGACTGGGAAATACAAGTCCAAGATGTCTATACAGCCATACAGATAAAACAAAAAAAACTCGCACATCCATCATATTTGAGTGTGTATACCTAGAGACGTAAGCGTACACACAAGAACAAATTGTTAAGTATATAAAACTAAGGCTTAGTTTCGAAAATCAGGGTAGATCGGCTATTTGTCGGCGTTTATGTACTATGGATGCGCACCTGATCTCTACATCCAGAATAATAATAAAAACAGCCTAAGTTCCAAAAACTTCGTCGACTTAAGACATGAATGAACGCCTTATTTCACACTATGAAACTCACAGAACCATCCCTTTAACTGTGAATCAATACTAACATGCTTGAAGTTATCCATGACCTGACTGCCAGTGAAGCCTAAAGCAGGTTTGTGATAAAACGACCGCATACAACATCATGACTTATCAACACAGAGTTGATAGTACGAGACGAGAATGAATCGACATGTACGCTTACCTCGATCACCCCTCGTTTGGTTAGCGGCTCACACAAGTGAGACGAGCTGGATACTACATACACCATCAAATACAATGTACTTTTTACTTGGAGGACACCACTGTGACACAGGGAAGCACACGGCACCATGAATAGGCCCAAAGAGGCAACCCAATTAATATCGAAATTTCAGTACTAAAATGCGCACATATTGAGTATAGACTGAAATATCGGTACTGAAAGGGGTACAGGTGTAGTATATACTGAAAGGGGTACAGGTGTAGTATATACTGAAAGGGGTACAGGTGTAGTGCATACTGAAAGAGGTATAGAGCGAAACTTTAGTGTAGTGTAGAACGAAACATCAGTACTGTACGGCAGAGGGCACACGTGCTGTTTATATGACCAAAACACTTACCGAGAGAAACATTTCATCGGCGTGGATGGCTAACCGCTGCTTCATATTACCGAGTTGAAATAAGTCCCTGGACTCCGCATCCCAGTCTTCGTCGTCTTTTGGGCTTGATGGCACACACAGGTTTCCCAAACCACCCCCATTTATACTCAGGGGTTTGTTTGCGTTCGCTGGATCAGCTGGCGTTTCTGAGCTAACTTTACTTCCTATGCACGACTCTAATTGTTTAAACAGCTTTGATTTCTTACGCGATTTCGAGGTAGTGCCCTTGGATATAGAATGTAAGCTTTTGTCTACAGGCGTCCTATTGCTAATATGAGTGTCTTCAACACGGTCGCCATCACTGTCCACCCTTACATCCATCTCCACATCATCAGTGATGTCTATCACGGCTGGTACCACTTCGTTGTCTGTGCTTCTCTCGTCTTCATCTCTAAGCTCCTCTACTGCGGAGTGCATGATCTCAGCGCTGGCGGGGGTGTATGCATCTGTGTGTAGCGCACCATCCAATTCACTCTGAAGACCAACCATGTTCGACACACGTATACCGACTATTAGAGTGCGTGTACATACATTTTGTATACGTAATCGACCATACCGACTTGCCTGGTCTAACCTCAGTAGGATTGTTGGGGTAACTCATAGTGGACTGGGGCAGTGGCAAATATGGCGCTGCGAGCTATCGTGGCTATTTTGAGGCACATTGACTGATTGACATATGTGAGGCCATCCAGATATCAATACATGACAGAATATTTTTCTTTCATTTCAGATCTATTTTTTTATTTCTATAGTTTTTATTTTAGATTTGATTTTTATTGCAGCTGGCGAGAGCGAGTTTTTCGGGGGGTTTAAAAAATAAACAGTAACACATATACACTAGAAGTAGAGAGGGTAAAAAAACCCATATATGTATGTACAATGTATTTTCCAAAGTACATTTTAAAATAACGCAAAACGTATTGAAGTTTTAAAATAAGTAAAGCGCCAAGGTGCTACTATTCTTGAATTCTTTCATTTGGTGTCGTTAAAATAAATAAAAATTCCCCTGAATATCTGATTATCTGCTGGGTTGGTCGTACATATACGACAAGTTCGTTCGCGGCGGCTCGAAAGGCATGTCGGTTAGGCGGTTCCCAAACAAAAAATCTTTCTGCTGCAAATGATCCAAAAATAAAGTAGGAGGAAGGACTGATTCCTGATTTCTCTTTTTTTGACATACCAAAATCTCAGGGCTGTCAAAAACCCTATATTCTAGGGTAGGGGGTCTTTTTGTGTGTATACTGTGCCTTAAATACAGGCAATTTAAAGCCCGTCAAAAACAGATTAAATAGATGGACGGTTGCAATGTTGTCTGGTGTCAGTTGCACGATACACAGGTTCAATACACGCATATATATATATATATATATATATGTATATATAATGATTTAGTCCTCGATCACTCTGCAACAGCTAGCTACATACTCATTGTAAAGGTTAATTAATTCGCTGCTATGGTACTAAGAAGAAAAAGGCAATATAGGTGTGTATTGTAGATGTTTACCTATAAAATATTACAATCCTACCGACAACAGTATACGAAGGGTTCAGGATTCTGTGGTCAGTACGTGGCCACCACGTAGCCAACCCGTAGCCACCACGTAGCTAACCCGTAGCCAGCGCGTGGCCAGTCAGTCAAACCGTGGCCAGTACGTGGTCAATATGTGGCCAACTCGTAGCAAAGCCATAACCAAATTCTTTGACCGTCATAAAGGCCCAAAAATATATTAGAAAGTAGAAGATACATAGTGACTAAAAGGGGAAAAGGTCAAGGGGTTTATGTGTACAGTATAAAAATTAGGACAACAGAAACAAGCCAAATCCGAAAAAAGAGTAGGAAGGATTCGACAGAAAGATTTTTCCACTTGGAACCGCCTAATGGTTATATTTGAAGTGTAAAACCCCAACCCGGAGCCGACACAGGCTCCAGCAGACCCAACGACCGAAATGTCCTATTTATTTACAAATGTCTGACAGGTCGTTTGCACAAATATCGGCGACGTTTATTTATCTGTGAGTAACTGAGACTTGAGTGGGTGACTGGGTGTTCACTGTTCAGAAACCACTGAACCATGGTCCTTGTGATAAAAACACATGTTGGAATTGTTTTTTAATAAAAAACAAAACATAAAAACACAAAAGAAAATTTATTTGAAGCCTGAGCTCTGAACTCTGAAGTGCCAGACCTCCGTTGAAAAAATCAGTAGAAAAGACTGTATTTAATTGATGTATTTTAAAATAATCGTATGCAACCGTGCCGAATATCAAAATGCCACAGATTACGGCTCAGAATCTACTCTTTTGCTTTATTGTTTTTTTCCTGTTTTTAAAAATTACAGAATAAAAATAGACGGCCGTCTGGATACTTAAATAGTACTGTAATGCGGTCAAAGGACGGCAATTTTCCCTTATTTTATTTTCTTCTAAAAAAATCAATTACTGTTCGACTGACAAGTCCAGATGGCCGTGAAAAATACCGAGGCTATTTTGAAAAACATTTGGGCCCCTGGGCCTCTTATCTCTTTGAGTCTTTAGTGGTGGATTCTTTTTGTTGAAAAAAATCTTGTCTCACGTACGCGCGGGGCCAGGCCCAGGTGATACCGTGCCAGAAGGCCAGCAGATTTTAAATAGTCTTTGAAAATTTAGAGCTCTGATGCCAAGGATAAAGTTATCCGAGTCCAAATATTTCACACAGTGTCCCTCTCGCTGTCATCCCTCTCGCTCTCAGAGAGAGAGTGGGACACATAGTCTTCCAAGAGAAAAAATTCAGTTCAGATGCCCGAAATTCTTTAAAGCAATTGAGATTGTGAATATCAACGGCCTTCAGTTGCGAGTAGAAACTGGAGCCGTAAAATGATTTTGAATCGACATAAATAGGCGAATCCAGACAACTGTTCATCAGATATTTCCATCAGATCTGTTTAACAACATACTTCCTTTTGTAAAGGGTGTGCGTTACAGACATTTGGAATAGTATACTACTAAACATTAAATAATCATTTGTGAACAACAATCAACTGAACAGTACTGATTTGTAATTGAGTACTACAACCATGCATTTTTTCTCCGCATTGTTGACCATTTGGGTCATGACTTCCCTGTCATTGGCCAAATCCGAATATAATTCTGAAAGCAAGTGTGGCAATGGATCAGACAACACTTCCAAGTGTCGCAATGGTGGGGTTTTGATTGATTTCGAGAGTGCCGCCACGTCATGTAAGGGTGGAAAATACGATGGTGACAATAGTGACATCCCAGAATCGTACGGAAAAAAGGAGGTTGGCGTCAGCTTCTGGGTGGTGGATAAGAACTATAACCAAATCAGGATCGGGAAAGAGTATATGCGACCAGTTCTCGAGAAGGTGGGCGATAAAGACTCTATCAACGGTTTCTACGGATCTGCTGTAAACGACGGCGACAACGTGAAGAACTCTGATTCTAGCAAAATAGGTAAATACTACCTACGCATCGAGAATAGGCAAGACCTAGACTATATACCAAATCTTGCTGTGATATACGATGACGAAGGCACACGGTCAGTCAGCGGTGACCTACTCGATATCGACGGCAACGGGATAGCTTCAGGGTCGAATGCGAGAGCGGAACAGTGGAAGATTAATGTCCTGGATAAGTATATGAAGACCTTAGCTACGATATATTCCCCGCGTGGTGACTGGGAGATAAAAGCAAATGTACACAACTCTGAAACTGACTCACTGAAACAATCACTTCGTACACAGTGGTTGAGTGGGGCTATGAGAACATCATATGATTCGACAACTTGGAAGTGGTCTTTTAATGCAGATAGGATCAGTTCCTGGCCCAAGTGCGGCAACGAGAAATGTTATGCAAAGTACATCGTGTTCGAGTATGTGGGACTATTCCCTGCCGATTTCAATAACAGAGAGCAAATCGCACTTGACAACTTCGACGCATTCGATTGTGCAGACGTCTCGAAAGGCGTCACATACGAAAAATCCACGCCCGAGTGGGGTGAATGGGGTGAGCCTGAGTGTAGCGTCAGTGGCCGGTGTGGACAGAATGGAGCTCTTTCCAGGACCAGAGTGGACACTACTGGAGTACACAGTGCCGAGCGGGAAGTGAATGATAGTTGCTCGACAAAGAAATGTGACGTGTGTGGTTTCCAGGAGTGGAGCAATTGGACAGAGTGCACATACGCATCCTGCGAAAGTCTAGGCGTACAGACTCGTAAGAGAAGCAGTCTAGCTGCCACTGACAGTTGTAATGCCGAAGCCAAAGAGGAAACACAATCGCAAACGTGCGGTCACCAGCAATGCTGTCATCGTCCAATTGATTTCGAGAATGCTGACGGTGACAATGAACTTGTGGATATAGATTACCATCCCGAAATTACATTTAAGGTCATAAATAATAAATGCTCTCCGAAGACGTATACCACTGAGGAGTGTGACCTGTACCATAGTAATGGGAAGGTGATGAAGCCTATCCTCGAGATGAGAGGCAGAGATTCAAACACTGGTTTTGTGGGTAGCGCTTCCGGCAACCATGACACGGTGATGTCCTACTCTGCGCAGATCGGCAAATTTTTCATGCGTACATACAATCTAGGAGACAGCTGGTTTGATCGCCAGATTGCGCAGGTGCCTACTTTGTTCATCACCTACAAAAGCTACACTTTGGCAGCCAGTGGACAAATCTACGATATTGATGGCAGCACTGCTAATATCAACGACAAGAATGGACGAATGGAGCAATGGCGTGTCACTGCCTGGGGCTCACAGGGCCAGATCTTGAAGGAGATGGACTCGCCTATGGGCACTACCAATCAGTTACTTCCTTTTCATCCTACGAAGAAAGACTCCATCGGTAACCCGGCTCGTGTGAAGTGGAACTCTCAATACAACCGCTGGGATGCTGGCTACGATTCAACCAATTGGTTTTGGGGCTTCAACGCAGTGTCGGAGCCAACCTGGCCAAAATGTGGTAGCGCTTTGTGTGCAATCAAGGACATCACCATCAGTTATGTTGGCCAATACCCCAACGGGCGACCTACAGCCGTGGGGTTAGGTATGAGGAAATTCACTTTTGCACCGTTTTGTTTCCTAAAAACAAATAGGAGGTTATGCTTTTTAAAAAACAACAACAGGGTTTTATGGTTTAGTTTTAGAATTTAGGGTTTAACGATTTACGCAAAATATTTAGTAAACATTCAATTGTGCCACAGGCTCCATTGCTCATTCTAAAACTTGTCTACTTTGTTGCATTATGTATAGCCTTCGACAACTTCGATGCGTACGGTTGCCAGGATCCAGAGGCACCACCACCCCCCCCTCCACCTGTAGCCTGCGAATATACCGCTTGGTCGGAATGGACATGCGACAAGGTGGTCTGCGGACTCACTGGCTTCAACAAGAGGCAGAGAAGCTTAGTATCCGACGACGATTGCTTTGCCCCCGAGGACGCCAAGCTCGTTGAAACTGGTACAGCATGTGAGACAGATCCCTGTCCATGCAAAGTAAGTGAGTGGAGCAGTTGGACCTGTGGAGTTGTGGGGAAATGTGGTCAGACAGGCACCATGCGCCGCAGCCGCTACTTCTTTGAGGATGGCAAATGCGAGGCAACTGACATTGAGCTCGAGGATGACGACAATGTTGCCTGTGGCACCGAATTGTGTGTGTGTGAACTATCCGAGTGGTCAGCATGGGTCTGTTCTGAGACTGACTGTGGTACCGTTGGCGTGGTAGAAAGTGAGCGTGCTTATATTGTCAAAAAGGACTGCCGACGAGGCGATGCTGTACTGGATCGTCAGGGAGAGGCTTGCGAGGCCGAATTATGCCCCTGCACACCTGGAAGCTGGAGTGAGTGGGAATGCTCAGTTACTGGCGAGTGCGGGCAGGTCGGAGTGAGCATGCGCACACGTGCTCTGGACGAAGATAACGATGCCTCAGACTGCGATGGCGAAGGCATAAGCGTAACCCAAGAAGGGTCAGTTTGCAACACAGCAGAGTGCTGTGTTGCCAGTGAGTGGAGCGCTTGGACCTGCAGTGTGTCTCAATGCGGATCTACTGGTATCTACCAGTCCACTCGTACTATAGTTGAGGATGGTAAATGCCAAATCTCAAAGGAGAAAGTCTTGACTCTGGAGCGAGAAGGACCCAAGTGCCAGACGGAGAAGTGTCCTTGCGAGCTGGGACCGTGGTCTGAGTGGCAGTGTAACATTGACCTATCAACTTGTGGCTTGACTGGTTCGGTTACTCGCCAGCGTACTGTCGAAGACGATGAGAATTGTCTACCGCCCAGTAGCGGGGTTACAAAGAGTCTGGAATCCAAGCTAATTCAAAGCGAGACTCAGAAGTCATGCTCTAGCGCCGAGTGCTGTGTATTATCCAGTTGGAGTGAATGGGAATGTACAGTCTCAGGTAAGTGTGGACAGCAAGGGACATACGAGCGCGAGCGAAACTTCGTGACGTCGGACAAGTGCATTGAGCCTGTGATGAAGGTGGACCTCTTGCAGACGGATAACAAGATGTGCGCCACAGATCTGTGTGAGTGCCCAATCTCTCCCTGGAGTGCCTGGACCTGCAGTGTCACAGAGTGTGGTTCCACCGGGGTCTTTGAGGCAACACGTGGGTATGTAGTGGATGCCCTTTGCCAAACAATGAACGCAGAGCTTCACAGAGAAGGCAAGGAGTGCTCCACAGCCCCTTGTGCTTGTACACCCGGGCCTTGGACTACTTGGAGCTGCACAGCCAATGAGAGCGTATGTGGAAGCAAAGGCGAATCAGTTCGTACCCGTGTATTCTCCGAGACGAATGATTGCGTCCTACCTGAGGGCGTGAAGAAGAATGAACAAGGGGAAGTGTGTGGTCTGGAGGTCAGAGGTGCTTGTAGTGGTCCGTCTTGCTGTAGTCTAACACCGTGGTCGGAGTGGTCTTGCTCCGTGTCTGATGCCTGCGGCCTCACGGGCCAGTTATTCCACGAACGTACACACATCAAGACCGACAACTGCCTAGCAAGCGAATTGGATGTGTTGAAGTTTACGGCCGACGAGCCTTGCCACACGGATAAATGCGAGTGCCCTACCACATCGTGGAGTCCCTGGTCGTGCAGCGTTAAGGCCTGCTCATCCAAGGGTCATCAGCTTTCCAGTCGAAGCTACATCACCGGCAAGGACTGTCAGGCCTTAGATGCCGAGCTGATCCGCAAAGGGGGTGAATGCGAGACTGAAACGTGTACTTGCGAATCGTCCGAATGGTCCAGTTGGGTATGCGATGCCAATGCTGAACTTTGCGGGACTTCCGGTAAAGAATGGCGTCAGCGCAGGTACGTCCTTGATGAGTGTGTGCTGCCGCCAACTGTTGTAGTCGGCGACGACGGTGTTGAGCTCGCCGAAGGCAAAACATGCTACGCCAAGAAATGCTGCAGTACAAGCTCGTGGAGTGATTGGAGTTGCACTGTGGAAGAGTCTGATGGTTGTGGACTCACTGGTAAGCTGACACGATACAGGACCTCCATCCAGGATGATACATGCACCATCGCTGGAGCCAAAACCGATCTCCGCAACACCGAGGGCACTCCCTGTCACACAGAGAAGTGTGAGTGCAAGACCACCGAATGGAGCGAGTATCGCTGTAGCGAAGACGATTGTGGGACGGTGGGTGTGATGTATGCCACACGTGGCTACATTGTCACTGCTGACTGCCAGCCGAAGAACGCTGAGCTCCGCCGAGAGAATGGGAAGTGCGAGACCGAGCCTTGTCTTTGCGAACCATCTGCTTGGACCCAATGGGCATGCGATTCGAATGTTGACGTCTGTGGTTCAAACGGATTCAATTGGAGACAGAGAGTATTCGACATGGAGGCCAATTGTGTGCTGCCAGCGAATGTTGTCATCAATGATGACGGGGTGGAGAGGAAGCAAGGTAGCGCGTGCACGAGCAAACACTGCTGTGGCACAACCGCATGGTCAGCCTGGACCTGTTCTGTAAGCAACGAGGCCGGATGCGGACTGCAGGGAAAGTATATCCGAGATCGTACTTTTATCGAGACAGCGGGATGCATGGTCACTGGTGCTGACACAGATCTGGTGAATAGCAATGGGCAGGTGTGTGAGACTGACAAATGCGAGTGCGAGCTGAGTCCTTGGAGCGAGTATCAGTGCAGTGCAACAACATGTGGATCGACAGGAACCAGATACTCGACCCGTGGCTATATCACAAAGCCCAATTGCGTCACTAAGCATGCTGACCTCCGCCGGAAAGATGGTGTATGCGCCACTGATGCTTGCGTCTGTGAGCCCGGGGAGTGGTCAGACTGGACTTGCAACGCAAACAGCGACCAGTGTGGATCTTCAGGCAGTAATGTGAGAACGCGCAAGTACGACCTGGATAACTGTGAACTCCCGGTCGCCGCTGAGACCAAGGATGCCTGCACTATGATGCAGGGCAAGTGCACACATGGCTGTCGTGGCAAGGACTGGAGGGACTCTAGCAACAAGCCTGGACTACCCAGAGAGGCCCGAGCGTACTGCAATGAGCTGGGCATGCAGCACTGCTGTATCCCTAAAGATGTTCCGGAATACGACGCCTCCACACAGTCCCCCACCGCTCCTACAATCGTTGTCGATGAAGACGGCATTGAGACTGAGATTGGTGACAAATGCAGTGCTTTAAGCTGCTGCTCTGTTACTTCATGGACTCCCTGGACGTGCAGTGTAACCGAGGAGGTCGATGGCTGTGGCATGCGTGGAGAGTACCTGCGTGAGCGTGAGTTCATCCCGGGCGAGTCGTGCACCACGGCTGGTGCGGGGAAGGATCTCCAAGAGGACAAATGCGAAGAATGCTGGAGTGCGAAATGCGAGTGCGAGTTGACGTGCTGGTCTGAATGGACTTGCTCTGAGTCAGCGTGCAGCTCTGTGGGAACTCTCACTTCGACGCGTGGTTACATTACGAATGGAGACTGTCAGACCAAGAATGCCCAGCTAGTTCGCGAGAGTGATCAATGCGAGACTGAGTCCTGTGTGTGTGAAGCATCAGCGTGGTCAAGCTGGCAATGTACCGCTGATGCATTCCAATGCGGCTCGTCCGGTGTCAATGTGAGAACACGCAGCTACGACATCGATGCCTGTGTACTTCCAGATAGCGTCGTGGTAGATACGAATGGCATCGAGACTGGAACTGGTACCGACTGTAGCGCTATGGCGTGCTGTGGTACAACCGATTGGAGCAGTTGGACATGTTCTGTCAGCAACGAGGTAGATGGTTGTGGCCAGAGTGGGAAATACCACCGGGAGCGCTCGTTCAAGCAAACAGCGGAGTGTACTACGGATGGCGCCACTACGGATCTGCGCAACACTGAGAACACCCCTTGCTCCACCGACAAGTGTGAGTGCAATCTGTCAGAGTGGAACGACTTTAAGTGTTCCGAAGACGCC
>NW_014039922.1:39815-48737 GCF_001186125.1 Sphaeroforma arctica JP610
GTATATATATGTTTGTGTGAAAGAGAGAGAGAGAGAGTGTGTGTGTGTGCGTATCATATGTACATGCATAATCACATGTATATGTAGATTATATATATATATATATATATATACAGGAATATATATATTTTTATTAATATATATGTATATATATATATATATAATATACATATATATATATATATATATATATGTGTGTGTGTGTGTGTATGTATGTATGCATATATATATGAATATATATATATATATATATATATATATATATATATATATATACATATATACATATATATATATATATATATATATATAATATATATAGTGTGTGTGTATTGTGTGTGTGTGTGTATTTGTGTGTTGTATTTTTGTCTGTATCTGTATCTGTATTTGTGTCTGTATTTGTGTCTGTATCTGTATCTGTATCTGTATTTGTGTCTGTATCTGTATCTGTATCTGTATCTGTATCTGCATCTGCATCTGATGGATTCTTTGTTCGAACCTCGTATGTCAGGTGGATGATTGAAGATAATAAGTTTTGAGGGCGATAATGAAATATTTCCTTTGTTGTTTGTATCGAACATCAGGTGCTTCCTCATCTGGATCAGGAATCTGGGTCGTACTTCTCATCTGGTCACGGGAAGACCTACTACACAACAGCACCATCAGTCCAGCGATGGGGGTACTCAATTAAATGGATCTATGCTGGTATGTTCTGTATGGGCTTGCCATGAAATTTATGATTAATCTGTGCTTCATAAGTATTATAGCGCAGCTTTTTTATTTACAAGCGTGATATAGCACTTCCTTCGGTTTACTGTTCGTGTTACTGCACGTGACTTCTCACAATACAAGACTCGAGACATTCTGCCTGATTAGAGGCTATCTACCTGTATATCTACCTAGCGTGCACCTTGTGAATGCATGCCCTGGATTAGGTTCGGAACCAACGCACCCTTTCGCAAAAATGCCATTATAGTTCTCTCACATATTCTCTCACTCCATTTTTTGCTCTCACACACTTACACACAGCTTCTCGGAAGCACGTACCCAGAGTATCTCAAGGCCTAATTTTGCTTTTCTCTCGCACCAGGTGACACACCCACCTTTCTGGTGTTTGAGGACCTATTCGAGCGGTGTAAAGTGCGGGACCTGTTCGAGAATCGATTAAACGTGCCGAAAGGGCTCGAGATCACGGTAAAACATAAGATACAGCTATATGCAGCCAGTTTCGTTGTGCGCCAATCAGAAGGCTTGCAGATACCCTTCTTCCACGAAGACTTCCGAGACGCGTGTGGAAAACGCGCATACACACTCATGACACCGTTATATGCCATGGACGATATACAAGACGGACATCTGCTGTACTACGACGCGCAAGGTGGGTGTCCGTTCATATATTTAATCAATACAATGCTCTGCAAGACATGTGTCGCCCGTCTGGTTGGTCAATGTGCTATCGCTGTTTGTGGCTGTTACTGTTCAATGGATGTGCATGTCATGGCCCATGCGGGGTGTGTGGTAGGATGTAATTTGGCAATGGTTTGGTGCGCGCGGTGCTCTTGTTGACATCGCATTGAATGTTCTACGAGCTTCTTGTCAGCCTATAGTATAGCTGTGCTTTGCCGCTTATTTTGAGTATGCAGCAAATTCATGCGACGTTGTCGTGGTGTGTTAATAAATAGCCATCTCTTGGGTGGTGTTTTGCACGGTGGGATAGTTCCATCCAGCGATCCTATGACAATATGATGTTTTGGTGATGTGATTGATGATTTGTTCTATCACTCGCATGCTTGGCTATTGAATGAATTCTTCTTCTATGCTCCATCCAAGGGGGATACATGTGCGAGTGAGTTTGTAGCCTCCTTATACACACTGCATCTCGCACATCAAGTGTAGAGGTGTGAGTATGCAAATTACACAAGACAAAATGATTGACACTTGCTGCTTATGATACACGTGGGCTGTACCGACAACCGTGACATGGTGTCAGGAATATCAGTTGAAAGGCAAATTGCACTTACCAGCTCCAAATTCGCCCACTCCCACTGACAATGGTTTCCTGTAGGTGTGCCGCGTGTGTACACATACCTTCTGGGAGAGATGATCAACTTCGGAGCTAAATTCACGCACGCCACTCAGCCCTGCTCCTCAAACAAGCGGTTTGCCTTCCTGTGCTTCAACTTTGGTGTGGATAACCCTGGACAGGATTGGTTCGATATACTTGGCAATATACCTTGCACTGCTGTGGAGGTGGCCGTGCAAGGGGGCGGGTTACAGGCTCCAGACAGGCTCAAACTGAGAAATACGCTGACTCTTTTGTTCAGGTATGCGATGATGAGTCAGCCTTGAAGTATGCCAACCTCATAGTGCATATTCCGATTGTGTCGATGGCCAATAAATTAATCAAGCTCAAGATATTGGGTAGCTCGCCATCATTGTATATATGCATAGCCAACTGATAACAATACATGTTTGATGGGCCCTGAGGATCAGACTGTCTAGGTTTGCCAAACATCTGCTTGCTGCATGCCCAACAGTGACATCTCCTTTTTGTTAACTTCACGTATGCACCTCGCGCTCCCGCAACTTTCAGGCAGATCAATCAACAAAACGATGCATTTTTAGATCGGAAAGGCTTCAACCACGGCATCGAACCCGAGGCTATCCTGATGGATCTGTTTGAGCTGGTGGAGATAAGTGACTTACTGCCGCACTACCTCTTTGAACAGCTCTGCACTATGTCGGAGCGTGATACGGACACTCTCACGGAACATGAGTTTGTGTCGGCATTCGCGCAGAGTATTCCGATAGGGACCCGGTTACAGGTAGTTGTGAGTGAATTTGGAGGCGAAAGTGTACAGATGTGGCGTATTAACGCATGTGTACACTTTCGCACTCTTGTTTCATCTATGTCCACTCCAAGTGGTAACTTCTATATTCTATGCTTATATCCTAGTAGAGATATGAAGCCTTCAATATTTTTCACCGCTCTCTCAAAATCATTTCTGTGGGTTTCGCAATAGAAACGGCTAGTCATATACATTAGCATTGATTTTTTTGTATTCCGACAGATGTGCAGGACGATTATTGTCGTATACTGTATTTTCACAGATGAGAGCTCCCGAGGATCTATTTTACAGATGAAAGTTTTTTGGGATGATTTTCACAGATGAGCGTTTGCTATAATTGTTCGTGCAACTTTTCTGTCGTAATACGATGGCTTGCTTTCTTGCTGTTAATTGAAGAGCTGATGATCGCTGTTCTTTAAATCCTTTCTATCCGCTGCTGATTGCGCCTGTATAGATGCTCATCTTTTCCCGCGGTTTGTACGATCGAAATGAGCAAATTAAGTACGAAACCATCTGTCGTGATTGCAAACTTAGTTTGTGTGGACATTTATGGCGTCGTGTATACGTTGCCAATCCTATATGTGCTGAAGTCGAGTGTTGTTGATTTTCTCACAATGGTACTCCGATGGCACCCAAGGTACTTGACGCGTAGGCATGTATATAGGGGCTGTGTATATCCATTCGTTCCTAGAACCCGATATAGGCTCTGGATTTTCCTCACGTGAACTCCCGTTGCGAATAAAGGGTTGCGAATACCGACTACTGTGCTGTGTGTATTCAATGAATCACTGGGATGCACTCTGCCACGCTTACGATTGGTATTCATGTTTTGCACACCCCATCTCCCCACGGCCCTCACTTTGTTCCTACCGAATACACGTATCTGTGTGGAAGCTTTCGAAGTTGTAGTTTCGCGCAACTGGAGAGTCACTCGCGAATATTTCTCGTTACGCACGGGGAAACACGTATGCCTTCAAAACTAGAATACAAAAGGCATCGCAGCTTGGTTATCGTGCCTTTTACTTCAATGTGCTCGTATGGTTGTTCATATCAGTACAAACTTTCAAATGTTGACATATATACGCAGTTGAACTTATGCACGTTCTGGCATAGACTATGCCTGTGTATACCCTACAAGTATATTTATAGTGGTACTCACGCATTGGCTTTTTGGAATTTTAACATACGCCCTCCTGAAAGGTGCATACTTCAATACGAATGTCCGCGCGAGCATGACCGTGAGGTGTCGCTTTCTCGAGACTATTGCAACGCATATTGTGTCCCTATAAATACGGGTACCTTATCGACGGTCATATACTTACTGCACACCTATGCTCAACCACGCACTCACTTGAATCAAGATTGGTTTGCGTATATAATCAGTCAGACGGAAGGTGTTAGTAAAGTGCGCGTATCCAATCAGGTATATGTAGTCACTCAAGAGTTGTTATGGACGTGTACTAGCTGTGTGAAGCACATGAACGATTTGTTGATGATGTCATCTGCACTGTGGAGTGTGAAGCGTTGTTTTACAAGAATGTCAGCGCGCTGACACAAGGGTCAGACTAAAACGGCAGTCCTTGAATGCACATCTGATTAAGCAATTTATTGCGCGTGTGCAATTTTTTTGAAGAGGCTGTACGGTGGTGGCCCTTTTGCACTCGCTCGCAGACTCTACATGTACATAGTCTTGGTTTCACTGCGTGATTGTTGGTATCATCGCTCACTGTGACACTTGCTTCACTCTCACACACGCCTCAGTCACGCACCCCTCGGCTCTCATACGTCCCTACAAGTGTACTTGTCATTTGTGCATACTTCTTTATGCGCACTTGCCTGGACACACATTCCACATGCTCGTCTCGGTATGCTTGTATGTCTTCTCGTTTGTAGTCATTCTCATGAGCGAATTGTGTGCGCTACAGATGCACTTCCATTACATTAGTTACCATGTATGATGGATTCCCCTTTTCTGTCAGTTGATGTACATGTTCCTAACGCGTTTGCTCATTTATATATCTTGTACGAATAGTGAATCTGCATCAGTAAACCGGAAAGGCTCAAAACCGGGATCAACCCGAAACACTCCATAGACACAGAAATGGCCCTCATTATGTTTTTGATTTTCGTATATATGACAAATTAGGATTACAACAAGCTGTAGCACTTAGTTTGCCATTCGTGAGTCAACGGGGTCTCTAGCAATACCTGTAAGTGTGCAATTGGGTTGACAGGGACAGTGTATGTGGAAAATATCAATAAAAGTACAATCACAGGTTTTTGCATCATGCGCATGTAGATATAAGAAGATGAGATCTCACATCTCTTCATTGTTTTGTTATCAGAAATGTGAAGCACATTCAGATCGAATCCCTCGACCTTTTTAAAATCAATAAAATTAGCTAAGGGGCGTGGCGGCGCTCGGAAATGAGACCAACAAATACAATCTGAACAGATCGAGACTAGTACACAGAAGTACTACCACTACCACAATCATATGTCCATCGCGCAATACCTGCGTAGCGGTGCCTGCTCTCGGTACTTAATAATAGCAGCGAACTCCATATATACTCGCGCATTCACAGATTGTCATCTGAAATTCAATTCGGTGTTAAAATGTATACAATCCAACACATTGGGAAAAGTGCATGTAGCCAGATGAGTAATACGGCCACCAAACAGTTCAAGTCACAATAACAAGTTGTTTAGGCTGGTCGGAATAGAAATGCCTACTCACGTCAAAAAATAAGCAGTGAAGTATATAGATGGTACGCTGCACGGTGGAGTTCGATATGCAGACAGAAGTTATTTAAAGATCTTCTCTAGAGGCTGCCGTTTTAAAATGATGTCTAATTGAACACGTCGTCAGTGCCCAATTAGATGGCCATTCATTTATTTTCCTACTTGGCAAAATACCAATCGATACTGCACTGTTCAATTGTAAGTTTGAAACACAAACACCATGGGACTTCCGACAACAACAAATTCAGCATCCCGTGATATTCAATTATGGGATACCTGACACCAAACGCGTAGTCGTGAGCCTATGTAAACGAAGTCTCTGGTGAATGTTTGTCCGATTAAGAACCCCTTGTGGCGTGTATATATACCTTACACGGTTGATGAACGAAAATAAAGTTACTCTTCTGTCTGCCCTAAATACTGCATAAAGTCACGAGCGCCAAGAAGTGTACCGAATGATCTTTAATATGGTAGCAGCCAGCGGTTGCAATGTATCACATAGCAAATTTCAGCTCCATACCAATGGCCTGTCGATGTATTGGTGTCTTGGCATGAGGAGCAGACAATACGTCCTAGTTTGATTTCGCACGTTCAAGAACGGAATGTCACAACGACTTCCACCGGGTTGTAGGGTAGTCAGTATTTATTTATATTGAATTAATTATAGTTTTGTCTATATACTAATTATCAGGGATCGTCTTCTCCTCTGTCACTAAATCTTCTGGTAAGTTCACCTGTTTTGTGATACTATCTCGTCTTAGGACTCCTGAGTACTCTTGTGTTTCGGCCTCAGTGATACCTATCAGTACCCGATTAGTCCTTGTAGTAGCTGAGTCGGCCGAGCTCTCGCTTGTGCGCCGATTTGGCATTGTCTCGCTCTCCAAGCGTCTCAGGTTCGACCGCACTTTGTCGTCCTCGACTAAATCTAGACCACTGAAAGCATCATTGATATCACTCGTGGTGGAATTCTGCGCGTGTTTTAAATGGTAAAATGGATCTTCTTATTCTTTCAAATCAACACCATCTGAAACTAAAGGCATTTTTAGCCCTGGTCGGAACATTTGAAGCTATAATACTGCTGTTATAATAATCAGCACTCACATAGTGGAATGGACTTTAACGTACTACACCATGAAAATAGCTACTGAGATACACTCCTCCACATGGCGCATGCGATGGTACACTATTCGTATCCTCAACGCAAGTGTATTTAAATAGCGGCAGGCGCAGGATATAGATACATTGTTAGGACCTGATATAACGTCGCATAAATATTCATCGTGTGCGAAAATCCCTAGCATGTCTACAGAAACTCTTAGAACACTCATATGAGTTTTGGACCCCTTTTTTTTGCCAAATACTTAACCCATCCAAACGTCATCATCTGTTTTTGCAATCATATAGTTCTTAAGTGATATCACGCTGTTCGCTTTCAGACTACTTGCATCAATCACAAATGTTCGATTGTAATCAAGTTCTTAATCTAGAACACCAATTGTATGTATACGTATATGCCTGCATGTTCCCACAGAACTCAATATGAGTGTCATTCAGCAGGAATAGTGCAAAAGCCACCAATCAGTGTTGAAGCGTTAAACAATCAGCTATGAAACCCCCTCCACACTCAACCATAACTAGGATAGCACCATTCTCAGCTTGAAGTAATTTCGCTCTAACATACTATTAAACATCCCGCATCGCCAAACAGCCTATCACAAATTGTATGCATACTCTCGAGCCAGTATTCATCAGAAGGTGCTGTAATCAGTCTCGCCATCAAAAATCATTGACAAGTCGAAAACATATTTAGAAACATGCACTATTACGAGATTCAATCTTACCAATGAGGTGTGCAAATGGATTGCATCAGGTGAAGTTGGGTCAGCATTGGCGTGGTAAAGTGTCGCCTCTACGTAATGCATTGTGTTGTCGTTCAACGTTGTAGTGGGTGCGAATAAACTAGATCTGCGTTTGTTCCGATCTGGCTGGTAGTTGTACTTGAGTTTCGTGATGAACCTTTGTGCCCACTTGCTGCTTTCTACCTCCGCAGAGTGTCTCCTGACGGCTTCGTCATTTTTCTCCTCTTCAGCCTTGAGAAGCGAAACTTGCTTCGACAGTGAAATTTTAGCTTCTCCTGATTGGCTACCTTCGCAGTATGAACCTTTCGGCGATTCCCAAGTGCGGCATGCGACATCTCCATAAGCGTTACCTAAAAGTTCAAATTCAATACCGTATCAGCGATCTAAAGCGAGTAGCAAATAGTGTATAGTGTCACTTTATTAGAAGGCACTGCCTCGCTTATGGTAGTGAGCGTACGTCTAATTGCGCTTTTCGAAGGAGTTAATGTGTCCAAGACAAGTTTGAGCTTTCAATCGATAATGTCAATTAAGTGCATATCAAAAGAGAAACACGCTTCGTTCATGAGGGTGCCAATTGTAAACTCTATACAAACCTAGCGACTCACCAGTGGGAAATAACTCCTGGCGAATTTCCTCGATGTCAGCTAAGATTCCTCTCCTGTCAGCCTCTGTGAGAATCTTGCCTCTTCTGTACCGCGGGGTACGATCGTACTCACTGAAGTAACCTGTATACTTCTCGAATGTCTCGCCAACGCAAACGAGATTGCTTTGTAGAAGAGATTTCGCAGATTGAGATGAGGATGAGGGGACAAGGGTCAATTCGACAAGTGAATATGTCTATGTGAGAAGTTGTAGATGCAGTAAATGCATGGCAGTACAACGCTGTCAGACTACATAATACTCCGCACAATGATATCCAACAACCGTACTAAAAAGCCTCGTGTTGTGTGATTTGGCAGTATAGCAAAAATATACCACACGACAAAGTACTATTGCGACCGATATTTCACAAAGCATATTTCATGTAGGCCAATTCGATAGCATCATACACAAAGTATGACTTAAGGAGTTGTCGGTACCAATTCACATTTGAGACTATGGAAGCCGAAATCTACAAAAACTCAAAAAATCCATGGCAATTTAACTAAACCGTACCCAAGGGGCGCCTAACGCCAATACCAAAGTATGCCTTCGCTTGCTCGCGTGTATTTTAGCAGCTGAGTCAGGACAGAATTGAACTCAGCCATAATGAACGTGACCACTACTTTGAATGAACGAAAAGGCTGAAACCGCACGCTGTGTAAACCATCTCACTCATGAAACATATGAATTGCAACAGAGACGCGGAGCACATATTATCTATTTGAGTATAAAGGACTCATATTGTATAAGTGAAGAAGCAAAGTACTGAAATACAGATGAATTTGTACTAAAACATATAAAACATATAAAACATAAATATATATAATAAA
>NW_014039922.1:51593-53751 GCF_001186125.1 Sphaeroforma arctica JP610
AGTGTTTGTGTGTGTGTGTGTATGTGCGTTTGTGTTTGTGTGTGTATGTGTGTGTGCTTGTGTTTGTATGTGTGTGTGTGTTTGTGTGTGTGTGTGTGTGTGTGTTGTTTGTGTGAGTGTGAGTGTGTGTGTGTGTGTGTGTTTGTGTGAGTGTGTGTGTCTACACGTATACGCAAATATATATAGTTCACTATTGTTACACCTGCATAATCTTGACGCTAGAAAGGTCGTTAACTTACTTAAAATGAATATGCCTTCCCCCAGGCTTTTTAGAACTGCTGTGATCTGAGATAGACAAACAACTGGTCGTATCGGAATCGCTCGCTTCCACATCCTCGCCGAAGTGCAATTGCGTATACCTCGACTGTAAGTCAGAACTAGCCATGTTGATAAGAATATTCGTAGTCCAATACGAGATCAAACACTATGGGAAGACATGTAGAGTGTGAAAGCATGCTCTGGATCAATCCTTGTATAGAAGCAACTGCACTCTGCACCCGTACGCTGTCAAAATCATGTAAAGGTTGGATAGTTTGCAGAATTTAGTACGGAATACAGTGCCACAGTCGCATAATAATCTAGAACATAACAAAATTTTAATAACAGATCATTTACTACTAAATATGTAAAATAAATACCTTTGGTACATTAGATACAAGAGCAGTGCATAAATATATACTTTTATTTATTTTTATAGAAAACAATGTACACTGTGTACTATGTACTACTCTATTTTAAAACTGTACAGTGGTCAGTGAGTCATATTTGTTTTTATTGTCATTTATTTATATGACTTTTGTGACAGACTCAGAGTAGAAATCAGAACTCAGAAGTTGACAGATAAACTGAGTACGACCTTTTTTAGAATGAACTTTTTATTGCACACATAAAATCTAAAAAGAGCCGTTGTGAAGAGTGCCAGCCTAGCCTGCCAGCCTGCCAGGGGCAGTGGCAGACTGCCAGTCGCCAGACCCAGTCACCCAGAGTGTATACGCTATACTAATACAGTGCCAAGTGCCAACGTCTCCCATGACCCTCGGACGGGCCTCGGCCTCTCTCTCTCGCTCTACCAGTAGTAAATAGTAGTAGAGAGGGAGTAGAGAAGAACTAAAATAATAAGCTTGGTCGAGTGATCGGACTCTTGTCCGAAGGATACGTCTCCACTTCTCTCTCTGCTGGGCAGTGCTTGGGGAGTCTGGACTCTGGAGCCTGGGACAGTGGGACACTCTGGTGGGGAGTGGGGAACTGCCTGGGGACTATTTTTTATAAATATTTAAATCAGTTGGACTCGTCTGGAACTCTGACTCAAGAGTGGCAAGTGGCAGCTAGAACCTGGCCTCTGGGGGCTCTGGCGCTTGCGGCTTTCAAAACTCAAACTGATTCACGGCCATCTTGGATTCTTGTGTCTGTTCTCCCGTTTAAATTTTACACTTCTCTCTCTAGTAGTAGAGAGGGTCGTGACTGATTTGACCCCGCCATCACCATATAAAAAAATAATACAGATTTTTCAGATCGTGTCATATGTAGGACGCTATTCTGCATTCCCCTGAATATATTTACTTGCAAACTAAGAACATTCAATATACATGCCGCAAGAGCGTAAGAGCTAGCTCAACCCACAAGCAACACCATGTCAAGTTTAAATCCTTTCCTGGGATTTGAGTTTCCAAAGAATCTCTTCGTCAACAGCAATAACGGCACTGATGACCAGAATAACAATAATTTTAATAACATATATCAGGTAAGATGCCCCTTCCCACGAAAAAATATTGCAGAATACCTTCCATCGAATAATTCTACTTCCATTATTTACGCTCGCATAGATATCCGCTAAGCTTTGTGACTCACGTGTTGATTTTTCTCCTAGATGTTTAGTACGAAAGTATTTTACGAATCCAACCATGGTCGTTCGTTACACGTTCTATATTAAGAACAATCCTACGAGCGAAACCTATCTCTTATATATTATATATATATGTGTGTGTGTGTGTGTGTATATATATGTGTGTGTGTGCGTATATATATATATATATATACATATATATGTAAGTTTATGTATGTATGTATAATATCTATTCATATATATGTGTGCGTGTGCGTATATGCGTATATATATATATATATATATATATATATATGTGTGTGTGTGTGTGTGTGT
>NW_014039921.1:1657-4478 GCF_001186125.1 Sphaeroforma arctica JP610
ATATATATTCAGTATACATACATCTCCGTGTACCTTTTGCGGGCGTATGTTGTTCCCAGAAGTGCATAGGTATCTGTACCAGTGGGCTTCTGTCAGAGAGACATCTCCAGCACACGCGTGCGTTGAGTCTGTCATGCACAGTGCTGTTAACCTCTTCGCTCCGCTGATTATAACGGGAGCATTGACCAATCTGTGCAGTAATACGTGGATGTGTATATTGTATTTCCAAACACATTGTAGTCGGTATATATATCTATATATATATATAAATATATATCTATATACATATATATATATATATATATATATATATATACGCACACACACACACACACACCTGTGAACTTCGTCTTGCAGTTTCTTGGTTGCTGGCTGCGGATGTGTCGTAAAGGTATGTCGAAGCACGCATAGCACGAGTACACACTCTCTTGCGTTTGTACAGAACTGCATACAGAGCCTTCCACAGATGAATGGGTTGTGGTACTAAAATATGGACCTCGTATTCCAGGTCCAGGACAGTCCCAGCTATTGCGAGCTCAGGTACATCCTATAGCGAATAGAGATATACTCAGTTCGGTACATGACCGGGTGAATGACTGAGTACATTGTTACAATGTAAACATAAGTATCAATAGAGTCATGCCATAGACGGATGGGTTGTGGTACTTAAATATGGGCCTTGTATGACTGGGCAAAGCTTAGCATAGAATACCGGTCATAAGTGCCCTGTAGGTCATGGATGTATACAGATAGATAAGTCATAGACCCCACACACTTGTAAAGCAAACATATGCAGAAGTGTATGAATATAAAAACACACACAGGACTATAATAACCACATTCATGAGCGTAGAATACAAACACACACAAAGTACTATACTAACCACATTCATCAACATTTAATACAAATACAAACACAGTACTATACTAACCACAAATATGGGCGTGTAAATTCAAACACACCGTGCCATGTGCGGTGTACCGTCATATATCCCATCTCTGTACAAATGCACATATAGCCCATCCCACGTACGTGTCTTTCGTATCCACTACATTCGTTAGGAGTTGTGTTCGCACTCACTGGAGTGAGTATTGGTCTGAAGACGGTCGCAGCAGTCAACAGACCATTCCATTGCCCACGAACAGCCGCACATGCTGCGGTTACTACACTATCCTACCTACTAACGCAGCTAGAACTACAAGTGTACACAAGTGTGTAACCAATACAGATCGACGTATACCTGACACGCACAAGAAACAGATACAGAGATATGCACGTGTACGTATGCATCATGCGTGCGTACATATCCATTATGCGTGTGTACAAATGCATTATGCGTGTGTACATATGCATTATGCGTGTGTACATATGTATTATGCGTGTGTACATATGCATTATGCGTATGCGTGTGTACATATGCATTAAGCGCGTGTACATATGCATTATGCGTGTTTACATATGTATTATGCGTGCGTACATATGCATTATGCGTGTATACATATGTATCATGCGTGTGCCCTTACCTTGGACAGTCTTGGCCTCCAGACAGTGTCGTCACTGGAGAGCCGATTCCAACGGACACTAACAGTCGCACACACTGTGAGAGCCTCACAGCCCATCCGACGGAACATTTGCAGCAGAAGCTCATCTGGCAACAGCGCCAGACTCGCCTGTACAGGGATGTAGTGGATACACATACATGGCGTAGTAGATGTAAACGGACTGTGAATGGATGTGTATGGATGGTACTCTGGCAACATCGCCAGACTCGCCTGTACAGGGGTGTATGGTTGGTTGTACATGCATGGCTTAGTAGATGTGCACTGACTGATACAGAATACTAGAACCATCTCAGACAAGAGATGTACATTTACTGTGTATGGGGTAGTAGATGTCTACATTAAATGTCGAAGAATGCTGCAATATATGTCTATGAATGCTACATTACATGTCTAAGAATGCATGGATGCATATGGGTGATACTCTGGCGACAGCGTGAGACTAACCGGTAGAGGGGTGTAGCTTTTATACTTACTTCGATTAAGAGATGTACACCTACTGTGTATGACGTAGTAGATATCTACATGGCATGACGATATGTGTATGGGTGCATATGGATGATACGATTGACAGTCGTGTATGATTTCAGGGTTACAAAACTCGCGCAACAAACCACCTACAGTGAACTCTCGTCTGGCACGAGTGAAAGACCGAACTGTTCCGATTGAACAGCCTACGTAGCTGCACTCTCGACTATTCATGCATGTAGCTATACTCCCCCACGTTTATGTGCGTAGGCGTGTACTATGAGTACATGCACATGTCTCTGTCAAAGTACGTTTACATCTGCGTTTTGTGGTAATTTGGTGTGACACACCTGAACTGTAATGCAAGCCGTTAAAAGGCCTTTCCGTAGGATAGTTGGAGTGTTTGTGTATAGTGAAGGGTGGATACAAAATCTGATGCGAGAGTGTACCGAGAAGTGTATTGTGATACATCAGACGATACTAAACGATCTTACATATAATATCGTATATATTTATATATACGTTCGCTAAAAAAACCACCTCCTTATAGTACATAGCTTGTAATGATCTGTATATATATATATATATATATATGCATTTGTGTGTGTGTGTAGATATATATATAATGTATACATATATATATATATTATATATACATATATATATATATATGTTTGTATATACGTATATATATGTATAGTTATATTATATATATAGTGTATATATATATATAGTATTATATATATATATATATATATATATATATAAGGTTATATATATATATATATATATA
>NW_014039921.1:5583-7823 GCF_001186125.1 Sphaeroforma arctica JP610
ATATATATATATATATATATGTGTATATATATAATCCCCTACAGAAACACGATGCTTACACTAGATATCAGATAAATATAGCCTTACTACAACACATACGTTTAATATTCTGGTCGCCTAACCCCATTGAATAGACCCCATCAGTTATATCCGCGGCACAACCTTGGCCACTACCACTCACACGCTCACGCGAGTACACACTGTTGATACGGAACTGCCTTTGGCTGCAACGTGGACTACGCATGTTGTTATTTCCGCACACATGTCTGTCGTTCGGGTCATCGTGTTTCCCACGCATTCTATTTTTATCGCATGTGTGCTTTGTACTATGTATTGGATTGGCATATATCTGACCAAAGGATTGTGTGTTTAGCGGTTTTGAAGTATTATTGTGTGTATCATCAGAGTGCTCGTCGCGTAGGCGTTTGGTATCACTATCAAAGCAATTTTCGCAACCATTGCAATCCCAGTATGATTCGGCCATGAAGCCAATGCTATGAACCTCGGTAGCTTATGATTAGCAAAGTATTCCAGACAGTTTTATTCGTATACAAGTAAACTACTAATTTTGATAGAACAGTGTTTTGGTATGTGCTCAGATTAGCTATAGCAATTACATACGATCACTAAGTAATACTTTCATCACACCTAGGTTCCTTCTGAAATTTTCATAGTCAACAGCATGTCCCTAAATATATACCCTGTATTACAATTTACCGCACTACACGGAATATGAGTATATATCACACAAGAGAATGTACAGTTGATATATGTGTATCAATAACAAGAGAACAGATGGTTGATATATAGGTGTATATATGATATATAGGTGTATATATCACAAGAGAATGAACAATTTTATATGAATATCTGCTGCATTTAACTATATATTATAAATAATTCACAATGTTCACTACACCCATAGCCTTCTGAAAATTAAACACTACATATGAAATAACTATTAAAAAATGTTCGGTGATAGTTAAAGACAGGTCATTCTTTTTTAGATGACCTTTCTTTGTACCCTTATTTGGGCATGCTTTTCATGGATACAGCGGGTATTTTGACCCAATAAATAAAGCCCTAGATTCTTTCAAAAAAAAAACCCTCTAAACTAGTTTTCCCCTATATATTTTTATGTAGTATTAATTTGCACTACATAATTTAATTCTTTTATATATTTGTACGACAATGAGATATGTATTTTAAAACAATTTAAAAAAAAAAGGATTTTCAAAAACAACAAAACTATTTCTATTGATAGTACGGTAGTAGAAACTAATCAGAACCCAAAGTACATTAATTCTAAAAACTATTCTTGGTACTATTTTTGGGCGAACTTTGTCGAGAGACACCCGATGAGCTGACCTCATTACGTTTTACGTTAGTTCACCGTACAAAATAGAACTAACGTTTTTGGATCCGAAAACTAATTCAGGTGCATTCTATGGGTTTGGAAGTGCAGTATAGAGGTATTCTTAATATTAAAGGTCCTACGATTATTCAAAACTGGTGAAATCCCTCGAGCCCCACTATTCAACTTTAAATGTTATAGCGTTTAAAGTATTTAAGTTTTATACGTTTACGTTATTTGAACTACTCAAACGCAATGGGGTTAGGCGTTGATGAGTCACGTATACTTTTTGGAGAGTGGAAAGTTGTAAATAAATATAATGAGCGACAAATATGTGTATTGTTGACTCTTGAAAGCATATCAACAATATATAATAATACCCGTGTAAAGGTCATATTCACAACTCGATACAAACATAGCCGACTGGATCAGTATATGTGTGTACACACACACACACACATACACACACACACACACACACACACACATACACTCAAATATATATATACATATATATGTATATATGTATATATAAACAAACATACACATATATCTATACATACTTATATAGAACAACAAATAAGCCACTATGGGGAACCGTGGTATGGAAGACCTGATCCCACTGGTCAATCAGTTGCAGGATGCGTTCTCTCAATTGGGGGAAGACTGTCCGTTGGATTTGCCACAGATTGCGGTAGTGGGTGGTCAAAGTGCCGGAAAATCATCTGTACTGGAGAACTTTGTCGGCAGGTATGTTGAACCATATGTTTACGTTTTGGTTTAGGATTGAGTGTTTCGACGGGGAGCGGGGAGAGAATTGTTCAACAAGTTGGTAGTGCTTCTATTGGTATTGGTCTCATTGTAACCTATAACTAGATATGATTGG
>NW_014039921.1:7843-28653 GCF_001186125.1 Sphaeroforma arctica JP610
AATCCATATATATATATATATATACAATATCCGCTAAAAAAAATATGGGATCATGGATGCACATCTCAGGTAGATATTCTCATGCACAGTATGTCTTCTAACTTGTATCTGTATATAGAGTGGGGAGAGTTTCTGCATCAACCGGGACGCAAATACACAGATTTCGAAGAAATCATGAAAGAGATTGAAGCCGAGACAGACCGCATGACAGGGTCTAACAAGGGTATCTCGAACATCCCCATCAATCTCAAGGTCATGTCACCCCATGGTACGTCCACTCCTCTGGCAGGGTTACAGAGACCTGTGTGTATATTTATATTCATCTGAATACTTCCTCAGATAAATCCACACTCTGGCAGGGTTACAAAGACGCGTGTGTGTATTTATATTCATCCGAATACTTCTTTGGGTTGTCAATCTCTGTGCCCCAAGTGATAAAGCGGTATATGAGCAATCGTATGATATTACCCAGAACGTGTGCTGATCTTCCGGATTGGTTTCTCATGTCAGTGTGTGCGTGTGTAGCCTCAGTCCACGGCTGTTTAGTCTCAGCTACGACGCTGGTCGATCTCTGGTCCATTTGGCATTTGTTCATTCCATCAGTTGAATGTCCTCCCATTGGCCTTATTCCCACCCCTTGCCCGTGGTCTCTGGTTCGTGCGGGATTGATTCATTTGTCCATGCCTCGGCTTTAGTCCCGATTGTTGCGCTGTCAGTCAAGTCTCTGATGATTGGGTCGGTCATTTACCCGTCGTATTGCTGATACGCCTATTGAACCCCTTCAGTATTGGATTTGACCCTGGTTGATTTGCCTGGACTGACCAAGGTGGCTGTGGGCGATCAGCCTGCGGATATCGAGCAGCAGATCCTGGGCATGATTATGGAGTTCATCACAAGGTATGTTTCTGGTTGTGTTCACCTGTAGCAGGGTGTAGTGCCTATGGTGTCTAGTATGCGTTGTGCATGAGGGGTACGGTATATCTGTGTGCTTTTGTGTGTACGCGTGTACCCATTTTACGCTTTGTTTTCTTATACTGGGGTGTAGTATATGTTTTTGCGTGAGATGGATGACGGGTCGTAGTATACATTGACCTGCAATGCCTTCTCTTGTCTTATCCACTTCTTATTCATTCCCTAAACCCCTAAACGCTTAAACGCTTAAACCCCTAAAATCCTAAACCGTAAAACGTATCTGCTAAATCCTTAAATTTGATCGCGATATGGATTTACAGGCCGAATTGTCTCATTTTGGCCGTGTCGCCTGCAAATGCCGATTTAGCCAATTCCGATGCCCTCAAACTAGCGAAAGAAGTGGATCCACAAGGTAACTGGATTAGGCACCTATTCCCAATTCGGGTCTTGACAGAAAGAACTATCGCTATGTTATAGACTCACTTAATCTAGCTATTGCCATGCCAAAAAACTGGATAGTGTTATTCGTACCATTCCCGATTTTTAGTTTTGTATAGAAACGAGGAGATGTATTTGTTATGCGTTCAAGTGTCCTCTGTATACCTCAGAGTGTCAAAATTGGAGCGATTTGGATGTCTACATTTGTTTTCCGCTCGTCGGAAGTGTGATCAGTGAACCACATTTGTGTCTAGAATTAGTCATGACAGACATACTCTCAGGTAGCTTAGCATAAAAGCCTTAATCAGTGAACTACAGATGTGTCTATATATGTTGACAATATAAATACCCTACTCTTCGAAGCAACGGAACTTTCACAGCAGTTGCGAAGTGAAATTGTGTATCCTGATGCATTTATAAATTTAAACCCCTGAAACCCTAAAACCCTGATGTCACCTATTCACCTAGGACTACGAACGATTGGAGTGATTACGAAGTTGGATCTCATGGACCAAGGCACAGACGCGCGTGAAATCCTCGAGAACAAACTACTGCCACTGCGCAGAGGATACATCGGTGTAGTCAACCGCAGTCAGAAGGACATCACAGGCAAGAAGGACATCCGCGCCGCACAGGAGGCCGAGCGAAGGTGCGTACGAGGCGTATATAGAGATATATATATATATATATAAAGATAAGAGCACGTAGTACATGTGCGTCTATTTCGGGTATACGGTGTATCATGTGAACATTAGGGTTATGGTACTGGGTTAGTAAGTGGTGCATATCGGAGTAGATATGACAGCTACATACGTTATATATCGAATTCACTCGGCATAGACAATGGTTTGATTCGATTGGATGTGTGCAATATTGTTGGTGACGTAAAGCTATATATCGATTTGTACTAACTCACACTTTATTTATTTCTATGCACGCATTCGGTACATTTCTTCATACATGGCAGGTTTTTCACAGGGGTTTTCCCCATTTGTGTGAAAAACTCGGGTTTTTTCCACGCGTTCCGATTAACTATCTCCGTACAACTCGTGTGAAATCCTAGAGTTTCTATTATACGCATCTCAATTACTATCTCACACGCATGGAACCTTGCGATAAACCCAGGTTTTTCTCCACGCACCCCGCGTACCGCCACCTGGCACAGAATATGGGAACGCCGAAACTACAGAAAGTGCTGAACCAACAGCTGACCAACCACATCAGAGACTCACTGCCACAGCTCAGATCCTCGCTCACAGGCCAAGTGATGCAGCTGGAGAAGGTGGGTAATTTCTATAAATAGACTGACCATTAATAGAACAGGGAGGTTGTGCCTGTTCACATCAGATAGACTACTGCCGCGCCTGGGGCCATCGCTCACAACACCAAGTTTTACGACTGGGAATGGTAGGTAGCTGTCTATAAATAGACGGTTTATAAATAGAACAGGTGGGGTGAATATATACGCGTCCGGGACTCTTTGCAAGCACTAGATCCTCCTGATCACGAGCGTTGATCCCACCACCACAACACACACGCGGGACACGCGTTTATTCGTACCCACCCCTACGCCCATAGCACAGCCACTCCCCATGCACAGCCAGTCATCATCCAGACAGACATGTAGAAGCATACACACGCCATGGCAACCTCTCGACTCACGAACATGTCACGCGTTACACGTTGTAACGCACAGGACTGCTCTGGATTCAAACACATGATGGGAGGACGCAATGCGTCGACTAAGCAACTCATGCAGCTGCTGCATCAGTTCAGTGACAAGTGGTGGAAGTCCATCGACGGCAGTGCGGATATGGTCTCCTTCGATGATCTCAGCGGTGGTGCCAGGATCAACCGAATCTTCTTCGAGGTGGGTAGATAGGAATATGCATGTGTATGTATATATATATATATATATACGTGTGTATATATATATATCATATGCCGGTGTGTGCCCCTTTCATGGCTTTGTGTAGTCTGAGATTGTGTCAGTGATCTGTCAGATGTATCCACAGGGGTTCACTACTGGAATACTCTTACCCTGTGTGTTTCGATGAAGTGTTCATATACACATATAACCATAGTCACATATTTCACCCTCTCTGAACCTGAAAGGTCGAGAAAATGGACTGTCCTGTGCCTCGTGGTTCGCCATTTGCCATTTGCGATATATTCGCATTTCTTCTGTCGCCAATTGCCCTTTATTATCACCGCTCAACCAACCCTTGTTGCTGTACCGAACTGTCCCATTCTCCAGCGTTTCCCGTACGAGCTCAGTAAACACGAATACGACGAACGCTTGCTGCGCAAAGAGATCTCATACGCCATCAAGAACATCCACGGTGAGTGTTTTATTTTTTAAATACGTTTATTTTTCGTAGATGTCGTTTATATACACTATAACCACGGTGGGTGTTTTATTGTTTAAATACGTTTATTGGCCGTAGATGTCGTTTATATACACTATAACCACGGTGGGTGTTTTATTGTTTGAATATGTTTATTGGCCGTAGATGTCGTTTATATACACTATAGCCACGGTGGTAAATGTCGTTTATATACACTATAGCCACGGTGGTAGATGTCGTTTATATCTTTGTCTGCTCATAGTGGAGGTCGGTTGGTTTATTGTTGAACACAGAGACGGTTCTGTAGAGGCGGCACCCGCGTACATATAACCTGTTACATTCACACCGTTAAAGTATGATACCGTTACTGTCGGGTGTTGGCGTGGACATAATTATTTAGTCATATCTTGAGGGAATAAAAGGCACGAGACAGGCTCGAATACGTAAGTTGTCTTTGCACTCGCCTGCATGTATGTGAGAAGTGATATGCATTGTCTTTGGGTGCGTTCTGGATATGACTGAGATGTGCCAGAAATCAATAGTTTCTACTATTGTTTTTACCTCAGCTCTCGATTCTGAATGCCTTTATGCAGTATGTACTTGGCCAACTTAATGTTATATATATTACAATCAACTTCACTTCATAATATAAGTACAACTTAATACACATGGCCTCAGCCCACTTGATAATAAAAGTATTATAATATGTGTATATATATATGTATATGTATATATATATATATATCTACATATATATATATATATTCATATATAATATATATATATGTATGTGTGTATGGATGTATGTATATATATATATATATATAATTCATGTAACTTAGCTAACTTAAGTATATCTTCGGCCCATTTAATACTCAGGTATCCGCTCAGGACTGTTCACCCCTGATCAAGCCTTTGAGACGATCTGCAAGAAACTGATAGGTATGCGTGTACATTCCTATCTACGTGTACATATTGGTGCGGATTTCTTATATTGGTAAGTATGTTGTATATGTTGCGCCGGAATATCCAGGGTCTGCCCACCCACATACGCAGTCGTATTTGTTGTCTGTTAGGTGAAAATAATTTGGGCTAAGAAATCTGAGCTGTTTTTCTATATCCGCATGTCTCAATTTGTTGTGGCCCGGAATCTTATGCACTCGCATCCGTTACTATGACTTGTACTTGCCACTAGTACTGAATATCAATATCTGCATTTGCGTCGACAATGTTCTGTGTGGAGATATGCGTAAACGAGCTGATACAAATACACTCACAGTCGCGCATACTATATATATATATATATATAGTTATATATATTCACGGCTATGGTTCGTGTTTTTGTATGTGGATACATGCATACGTATGCTCGGATTCGTACTCGTATATACGAAGTGTGTTTTTACATCTTGAGTGCATCTGCGAATATTCATCCATGCATGAATATACACATATACGTACACATAAACACACTACGCATAACTATGCACATCTCTACCAATACATGTGTGTGACATCTATCATCGTTCACTTATCCAGAACGTCTGCGTGCGCCGTCGCTGTTCTGTGCGGAGATGTGCATGACTGAGCTCATGGCCCTGACTGATTACTGCGGCGAAGAACTGAGCCGATTCCCGCGTCTAAGAGGTATATTATATTTAGTATCATTATGTTTTTATATATTATATATTATTGTCTTATTATATTGTTATATTATTATATCATTATATTGGGGTGTGGACAAGTGTACAATTACACCTGGTTGTGTATATACGTGCATTTTGAGTTTGTAGAATTGTATATACACACTTGTCAGTGGTGTGGTTGATCTACGACGCTTATTTGTATGCTTGTGTATAGGAACATCTGCTATGTAAGCATCCGCCTGTTTGCAGATATCGTCTACAGCAGAGTGTGTGCTTCTTCTCGTCTGTTGTGTTCATACTCTCCAACACTCACTGACTAAGTGTGCATAATCACAATACAAATACGTAAACCATAAACCCTAATAACCTTACAAATACGTGAACGAAAGCACTGGCACAGATACCACAGCACACAAATGCACAAACGCAAGCACATACAAATATACATCCACACATCCAAATATCGTTCCCTACACCCCTAAACTAAAAAACCCCTCTCTAAATATTGTACCAAGTTTAAGTATACTTATAATGACACATGCCTTCACACCTACTCGTGTACTTTAATAACACACACCTTCACATGTGAGATTAACTACACATGCATCATTTTGTACCTGCACGCCATCCACGTACATCTTGCATACGTCGATATATATATATATATACATGTGCCTGTGTGTGTATGTATGTAGGTATGTAGATATATAAGCACGTACTTTCTACTATAACCACGAACAAACATCGTATGTATACACTGGTTGGATTAAGACGCACACTTTTGCGCACCTATTTCCACACAAACACACATATATATATGCAACGTCAAATGCTTCAATCACACACTTTTAAATATATAACTATAAACCTACACTGTTCATTATATCCACTCACTCACTCACTCACGAATCCACCCGCACGCCCTCACAACGGCAGAGGAGGTGAACACGTTGGTGGTACAATACATCAACGAAGCACACGCCAAGACAGAGGATCAGATAGATCTGTTTATCAACACAGAGTTATCATACATGAACACCAACCACCCCGACTTCATTGGCTTCCAGAACGCCAGTGCTGCTGCCGAGTCAGGTCTGTAGTCTGATTGATTATATGTATATATGTATAAATATATATATATATATATACGTCTGTTATATATATATATATATATACGTATAGATGCAGATATATGTAAACGCAAACTTCTATCCAGAGGATATGTCACGTGGCTCTAATGCAGTGTGCTGCCATGCTATGGCAACAGCTGATGGCAAGGTTGGAGGGTGTGGGTAGTATATATGTCAGGGCAAAGTGGGAACACCATCAACTCCCCGTTTATGGTGACTTCATGGTATGTTTAGACGCTTAAAACCCTAAACCCTAAATACATGTATTGACTTATTGAGTCTTATTTTTAGACCTTATGTCGTGTTGTCGTATTGTGTCCGAATGTCTTGGTTGTCTTCTGTGGGTCTGAGTCTGCATGGTTTTATGCGATTATGCGCGTGTATGGTTATCAGTTAGTCGTGAGATTCAGCTGTGTGATATGCCCTCGTAAGCCTGAAGTGAATGTGGTGGCACGGTAATAGGCGTGACACCATTTATATATATATATATATGTATTCTCCTCCCCCGCACAATCACCGATGCCTAGTCTTCACAGAACCACGTGGTGTGCAATGTATTGACATCACACAATGTGACTTTACTTTAGGAAGCAAAACGGCTGGGCCGAAGAGAAGGACACCGGTCGGCAATCAAGTGATCCGAAAGGTACGCTTATACCTTGTGCGAATACTTGATCTTGTGTACACTTATGTATGAGTGTTTCTACATAAGTGCTGTATGCATGTACCTGTACTTCTGTGCACATACGTACGAGTGTTTTTCATATGTATATATGAGTGAGAATGGTGTTCTTACCCTCGTGCAACTACACGCAGTCGTGTGTGTGTGTATGAGAATGGTGTTCTCACCCTCGTTCAACTACACGCAGTCGTGTGTGTGTGTATGAGAATGGTGTTCTTACCCTCGTTCAACTACACGCAGTCGTGTGTGTGTATGAGAATGGTGTTCTTACCCTCGTTCAACGACACTCAGTCGTGTGTGCATTTCTGCGAGTGATTTCTTCTGTCCCGCATACCGCAATTTTGTGTTGTGCATTGGTGTGCTATACTAATACACATACCGATCACAAGATAGGCAGGCATACATAGTGCACTATACCTGAGATCCGATTGTAATGTATCATAAGGTGTAGTTGTACAGCTAAATGCTACCATGTTTCATCTTGCATACATCTCACATTTATTTTGATCAATTTTTATTTTTTATTAATCTGTTGCATACATCTCACATGATCTATTTTGATTTATTTATATTTGTTATTTTTCTGTGGCATACATCTCACATGATCTATTTTGATCAACTTGTTATTGTTATTTTCTGCTGCAGGGATGGTGTGGAACGCCCAGCGGATACACCGGCAGTCACAAGGAAATGTGGTTTGTGCTGCAATCGGAGACCTTGGCCTGGTATAAGGTACATGTATATATATATATTATGTATGTATGTATGTGTGTATGATGTATATATATATATTAGGTGAATTTAGATAATGTATATAATGTATATATTCTCAGTGTTTGTACACATACTACAGTTCGAGGCTTTGGTGTGGTGTGGGGAATGCGCCTTGTTTGCATCTGCACAGCCTCTCCCTACAACACCCGTTCCACTCGAGGAATTAGACTACACGCTCATACACACACGTACATACACGCATTGGCACACACCAACTATTGCAGTGATACGCATGTATGGTAAGCGTGCACCCATACCTATTTGACTGAGGGCATATGAGTGTTGAGGATAACTTGCTAGTACACTCTCGTCCACGACGACCTCACTCCCGACAACACGGGAGAACAGGGAGAAGGAGCCGTACCAATCAGGGGTATACCTGGAAGAGTTAACGTCTCAAACTACGATGCTTCAAGCGTGTGTGTACATAGGGGGGATCGCACTGGCAGAGGGTAGTGTGGGTCTAGATAAACATACAAACCATCATCCTATTAACGTTGTTCATCATCCGTTTAACACTATTCATCATCCCATAAACGTTATTCTTCATCCGTTTAACGTTGTTCATCCTGTTAACGTTGTTCATCATTCTTTTAAAGTTTTTCTTCAACTTTTTAACGCTATTCATCATTCTTTTAACGTTACAGGATGAAAGTGAGAAGAAGCAATACCAATTGATCCGATTAGACGGATGCCGCACCCGAGATATCGAGAAGGGCACTTTTGGTCGACACAAGTACATGTTTGAGCTATACCACCCAGAGCTCAAGTACTTATACAAAGGTACGGACCTTACACAAAACCGTGTGTATGTATGGTACCTCTCTCAGAGTGTATAGTAGATTAGTGTTGCTGATGAATACACGTGGTTAACAAAAGAGTGTGTATATGCGACTGTGTATAAGCGACTGTGTATATGCGACTGTGTATACGCGACTGTGTATATGCGACTGTGTATATGCGACTGTGTATATGCGCGTGTATACATGCGACTGTGTATACGCGAGTTTGTATACGCGACTGTGTATATGAGGATGTGTATATGCGAGTGTATATGCGACTGCGTATATGCGACTGTGTATATGCGCGTGTATACGCGACTGTGTATATGCGACTGTGTATTCGCGAGTTTGTATATGCTCGTGTATACATGCGACTGTGTATACGCGACTGTGTATATGCGATTGTGTATATGCGACTGTGTATATGAGAATGTGTATATGCGACTGTGTATTTGCGACTGTGTATATGCGACTGTGTATATGCGACTGTGTATATGCGCTTGTATACATGCAAGTGTGTATACGCGAGTGTTTATATGCGCGTGTGTATATGCGACTGTGCCATGGTGCATTGTGTTTATATACCCCCTCACCTGAGCTCTCTGGGGTTGTTGATCAGCCTACCTTCGTTCCGTATGACTTTACTTTATCGCTGTATATAGACCCACAGCTGCAATTAACACTAACCCGTATGCGCTGCTAGACCAACGTCCCTCTGTGTGGGCTGAATGCTGTATGACAGTTGCGTTAAAGTATCCGATGCACGTGACCTGTGTGTGTGTTTGCCTCATAAGATTAGACACGGGCAGCTGTGAGTGTTTGTGGGAGTGGGTGTGGGTGTGTCTTCATGTTATGGCGGGAAAGTGTGTCGGACGGAGTTGCGTACTGACAATGATACCGTGCGGATAGTCAGCTATGTACAACTATAGTAGGGCACGACCGGTTCGATGCGCAATAGGGTCCGGATTTCCGTGTCCGAATTGATTTTGCGGATAGTTATTACAATCTACGTATAATTGATATATATATAGTCATATAGTGCTGATAACTGATGAAATTCTGTTCTAAAACACACAGACAACAAATCGCTGGTACTGAGTACGGCATCTGACGAAGCGTTAGATACGTGGAAGGCTGCCTTCTTACGCGCCGGAGTATTCCCGGACAAGGCCGTGCACGAAGATGAGGAAGAAGTGGTATGTGAACTTGGATATATATATATATCAACGTGTGTGTATGTGTGTGAGAGAGAGAGTGTAATTTGTCTGTGCGTGCGTATCTGTGTGTCTGCTGTCTATGTCTGCGTGTGTATGTGTGGAAGGATCATATCCCTGAAACGATTACGCCTACGGAGATCAGAGGCTGTGTGACCTTTGTGCTAATCGTGGCATTTGTTGTTTCGTATGAAACAGGAAGAAACAGAGGAGATGCAGCCCAACACCGACCCCATGTTGGAGAGACAGGTGGAGACCATCCGTAACCTGGTGGATTCCTATATGGCTATCATTGGTATGTATGTATGTATGTATGTATGAATTTAGGTGGGTAGGTAGGTGTAATATATGTGATTGGTAGCTATGGATCTATTATTAGTTCGTATATGACTATCATTGATATGTATGAATTATGATAGTTACGTAGCTATAACACGTTTGATTGGTAGCTATGGATCTATTATTAGATCTGGAATGGCATAACAGACTGATGTCGGATTGATGCTGGAGAGAAAGGTGGAGATACTCTGTAACCTGATATGTTCGTTCATGACTAGCTTTGGGTGCGTATGTGTATGTATTGATTTATGATATGTAATTAGTTCTACCGTTTGACTGGTAGGGATATCTATTCTTAGACCAATGCTATATACGGCCTAATACGGATTTGTCGAAGAGAATCAATGGACTGCACATGTAGCTTGGCGAATTCGTACCTGACCAGTACTGGTACGTATATATATTGACCACGTCTATAGGTGTATGCATGACCGGTAGGTATATTCTATTTATAGATTTCTGGATCTATTGTATGTTTGCCACACGGTGTAGGTATCAACATCCGAGATATGATCCCGAAGTGCGTTGCCCGACTGATGGTGCAGAAGGTCAAGATCGACATCGAGGAGGAACTCGTGGCTGGGTGTGTAGTCGCGTAGTAGTTTTAATAGCTGTGAGTATACTTGTAGGGTTGTAGGGTTTGAAGTGGGGGGTACTTCATAGCCTCCTGGATAGGAGGGCTATGTAGGCGGCTTGTGAGTATGTCTTTAGATAGAGTCTGTGTATATAGTGTGACAATCTCACTCGCGTATGTGTTTATTTTTGTAACCATATTCGGTGTAGGTATACGCCTGTGGGTAGTGACATGCTCATGCATGTACAGTGTGGGTATGTATGTGTTCTGGGTGTCTATTTTAGTATCCGTATTCCATGTAGATATACGCCTGTGGGTAGAGATACACTTATGCATATATAGCGTGCGTGTGTATATACACTCCATGTGTGTCTTATCGTGTAACATATTTAGTATAGGGTTCTATGCACCTATGAGATGGCGATCCAGTGTTCTGGTTGGTTGGGATGCTCTTGTGTACACCCATCTATAGTGTCTGTAGGTAGTTACAGTGTGGGTTTGCATATATCGTGTTTGTCTATGCACGCACTCACACAGTTTATTTACTCGATATCATATCCCGACTTACTTATTCACCAACTCCCCCTATGCGCACATAAGGCTGTTCAAAGCCGGGTCGCCAAACGGTCTGTAGGCGGAGAGTGAGCCTGAAAAGGCACAGGATCATATATATCTATATTATATATTTATATATATAAATATATATATGTGCGTGTATATTTATATATACTTATATATATATATATATATATATATATATTGCCCGTATGGCCTTCCCTGAACAGTCCACATCAGCAAGTACGCCTCATACTTATCCATGTCGATCCTTCACCTACCCATCTCTCTCGCGCGCTCGCTCATATGCGCACACAAGGCTGTTCAATGCCGGGTCACCAGATGACCTGTTAGAGGAGAGTGAGTCTGAGAAAGCTCGGCGCGAGGATATGCTGAACATGTTAAGCATGGCTAAGAAGGCCCTCAAGATCATCGGCGATGTGAACGTTACCACCAAGTACGAAAACGCACCCCCGCCCATCTCAGAGGAGCGAGATATACTTGCACAGGTATGTGTGTCTGTATGCTGGTGTGGATTTGTATGTATGTGTATGTAGAAGTGTGTGTGTAGGTGTATTTGCACGTATAGTTAATATGTATATATGTTTGTTTGTACAGGTATGTCTGTCTGTATTGAGATGTAAATTTGTTTGCATGTGTATGTAGAAGTATGATTTATATGCATATGTGTATGTAGAAGTATGATTTATATGCATATGTGTATGTAGAAGTATGATTTATATGCATATGTGTATGTAGAGGTACATGTGTAGGTTATTTGTATGTATAATTAGTAAGTATGTGTAGGTGTGTGTGCTGTTGTCTGGATATGAGTGTGTGTTTTTCTGTACGCACCTTGCACAGATGTGTGTATACATGTGAAATGGCTGTTTTGTGAATGTGCACTCATGTGAACAGCTGTTTTACGTATATGTTACCTTTGTATATTTGTCGTTATTAACTAAGTACTCTTTTCCTAGGAACGGTGCAGCAATGAAGTCAGGCTCAGAAGCAGTGCATATTTCAATAGCAATACCGTACACACACACACACTGTGTACTGCTTATGCTTCAATAGCAATACCGTACACACACACAAACTGTTTACTGTTTATGTTTCAATAGCCATTCCGTACATACACACTGTTTCTCGCATCCATGGTCGCATTGTAGAAGGTTAGCGGCGTAATTTAGATAGTGCAAACGAGTACCTAGCCAGCCCATATGACACTAGGTATGATTTTGCACCACTTCCAAGTACCCTATCGGCGGATATCCGTGTTAGTGTGAATAGTGCTAACTAATTGCCTGTTACATATAAGTAGATATCCGTATTAGTTTGAATAGTGCTAACTAATTCCCTGCCCCATATTTCTCCCCAATGGTCTTATTGTAGAAGGCACATCGATCAGCCAGTGACAGGCGTGCACCAGCACCTCATAGAGCCCCCGCACAAAGCATTGGGGCCGGAGGTCCGCCTCCCCGTCCAGGTACAGTCCAAACATATATGCATGTGTGTGTAGTGTGTGTGTGTTGATATTATTATGGAGCCTACTAATGGGGCACAAGTACAGTGCAAACAACTAGACACGTGTGTGGATGTGGATAGCGTGTGTTTTACGTGCTGATTCTGTCCAAGTACAGTACACAGTAATAGAAGTGTATTTATGTATGCAGATGTCCAGGTACAGTAGATACAATCAAATCTATAATATATATATGAATATATATATATATATTTATATATCTTTAATCGCCAACCGCGTGTGTACTATAAGCCTTTATACAGAAATGGTCTATCTACCTGCCAATAAAAAGTTCAAAGTGAACCCACTTTCGTATCAAACACTACAAGTTCCGGCATTCTCCCTACGCTTGACCATTCATTACTTCTTACCACCACACCACAGCACGGAAGCATTCGTTCCTACACTGTGAGCCTTCACTCAGTCCAACAGTTCTCCCACACACACTTATCGGCTTCATCATGTAGTCCATCTTGGTATCGGCTCATATGACACTGCAGAAACCCGACACGACGCACAAGCTACTGATTCATCTGCTTATCTTATATGCTTATTTTCTCACGTGACGGAACAGGCGCATCTCCTCAGCCTGGCGCAGGTCGCCCTCCGCCCAGAAGTGCGGGACCCACCGCCGGTGGTGGTAGACCCGCACTACCTCCACGCAAGTAGAGAGAGAGACATTCGTACTATCTCCGATTTAATAATAAATGTTCCTGTCAATCGAGTACACTTGTGGAAGCGGAGTCTGGCTATTTTGCAATCGTATTAGTTTTTTGGGGGTATTATTTTTTCGATCATACTGATCGAGCAAACAGGTACACATAACCGCATATGTAGCTTGTAAGCACCGATATCGAACCCATAATATATTTATATATATGTATATATGTATATATGTATATATTTATATATATATATATATATGTGTGTGTGTGTGTGTGTGTCTGCGTGTGTCTGCGTGTACATTCCAAATGTGAACAATTTAGCTTCTTTCATATATCATGGTTTGTGTAGTTCCTATTTATGTTTATTGATTCACCGTCTGTTCTGAAACTGATCCAAGTCTGGCATACTATACCCATTTTGCTGGTATAGTCGTATGTTCTCTTGCTTCAAAGACCAATCGGCACAGGCCCGAGTATGCGGAGGTGCGGTATACTCGTATACCCGAATCGCGAGTGTGATAGCGAAAATAAACCATTCTCGGAAGTGGACATTCTCCATCAGTCCCTCCTGTCTGGCCGACCAAAACATGAGCCGCATCCATACCACGCAGTCTTTCAGTTGAAATGAGTTGCCCATGTCTTCGGCTGCGCGCTTGTGGCTGTACCAGGAGCGGTGATGAGCCATTTGTCGTGCATACGTTGGACGATGGTTGCTCCATACACCGATGTCCCCCATTTTATCGGCTAACCATAGTCCTAGACTGCAGTGCGAAAACAGCTCTTGAAGTTAGTATCAAACACAGCAAGAATGTAAAAAAGGATGTACAACGAAAGGCTGCATGATTTGATATTACTCTATTGTGTGATATTGAGGTCACCTGTTCCGCATACCTGTTTAATTAAGTGATATTATGTGACCCTGGTACCTACAGGGAAGCCCTACTGTAGGCGGACAAATTGCCTTGCGTCCTCAAAGCGTTCAAAAGCAATAACATGATGTGAACAAACTCCTACCGTTCCCCGTGCGGATCGTTGTGATTCATAATAAAAGTATCCAGTAGTTTATCCTTGAAGGCGTGTTCGTAGAAGCGCGTGACCATCTTGACCATCGCCTCCTTGCCGCCGATCTCTTGTAGGAGGTAACTAGTGCTTGTTCTGTCCATGGTCATCTGTGGCCGTTGTGAGCCGACCTGACTCCGGGATCTCGCCTGGACCTGTGCCACTAGATCCGTACAGTTGGACTTGTTCTTTGTACTCGATATGTATGGAGGTGCGTCAGCGGAGACGCTTTGAGTCTGGTCAGAAGTTTCGTTTGCTGTCGATTCCGGTGATGCAACCACGGTATCCGTTGATCCTTTCTCCATTTTATTCAGATGGGCAACGGGACACCTCGAAGCTGATTGTTGGTGTGTATCATTTGTGGCACTGCTATGCATGTCTTTGATCCCGGTGTTTGCACTATCGTTGTGGCTCTTCGAACGGAAGAAGGTGCCGGATTTGAGAAGGCTGGATATACCCATATTTGTGTTGTGTCAGGCTACGAACACAACTCGTTTGGATGGTGTTGTTGAGAAAATTTGAAGCTTAGGTTGAGATTCAAAGATGACTATGTGTTTACAAAGATTGAAAAAGTGCTGGATGTTGATTACAAGTATTTCTTTATATAGTCGGCATGAGTGCAAAATTCCAAGACTTTTTAAATTATTTTGTACATACGACTAAGCAGATGAAAGTGTTCAAATCTCAGCCAATTAAGGATGGACAATGAGACGTTGTAGCTGCTAGTGCAAAATGCAGTCGAGAAAGCAAGATTCACGGACTTCAAATGGAATGTTCTACACTTTGAAGACCACTTTAGTTGTTAGTAGCAACTAAATAGCAACTATTATGTATGAATGCCTTGCACAACAATCATACATTCGCTCGATATATTAAGCATATATACATTCTTGATGCTGCCTTACCACTGAGATGCGACCAATCAAAAATTAGTAAATTTGAACTTTTGTTCATATCAGAACAGAGTACAAATGTGAACTCCCTCCCACTCTCAGACTCAGAGTCTCTCACTCTCTCAGTCTGTCGAGTGTTGACTGTTGACTCTGCTGGGCTGGTATGAGGTCGACGACGTGTCGCCAAAAAAAATGTAAAAGACGGTCGCGACATGTCGTTTACTACTATGTCGGCCTACCTCTCGACAACATGTCTTGCAAGTCGCTACAGGTGCCCATACCAGTCCACTATATAAGAGGTTTAGGTGCACCTTCTCAGGTCCACTATGACCTATAGGACTAGTCCTAATAATTGGGGTGTATTTTTTTCTTCTTTTTTTCTGGGTCCTTCGTGACAGTGTCAGTTTGACCGATTTTCACATTTGACAAATAACAACTGACACAGTGACCGTTGGGCGTTGGAATCTCACTGTCTCAGTGTCTCACGCACTCGGCAATGTAGTCTCAGACTCCCACAGACTCACAAGTCACAACTGTACAATAACAAGTTATCAACAAAATAGACATGGTATACGCGTGAATTCGCCGTAAGCCCGTAATTAATTATATATTATATATACATACACATATTGTTTATATAAAATAATCTATAATCAATTATATTATATTATATATATATGTACAGACATATATTTTATATATAATAAATTTATATATAATCAATAATCAATTATATTATATTATATATTCTATAATCAATTATATTATAATATATATTCTATAATCTATTATATTATATTATATTTATTCATTCATAAATTATATATATAATATAATCTATAATCGATTATATTATAAAACCTCAAAGACAATTGAGGTGCATTTCCGATCGGATTTCGCCAGGCAGAATAAAAAAGGTGCATTTCGTTGTTTTGACAATAGGTGCAGACCAATTTTGGACAACACTATACCATTGGAGGATTTTATATAAAAGGGATTGTGATGGATCCGTTTTGATTTTTTCAAAACAAAATAGGTGCATGTTGTCTTTTGACCAAACGACATGTCGCGACGATTGTCGCGATGTGTCGGCATCATAATGATGTAAAAGACGGTCGCGACGTGTCGTCACAGGTAAAAGACATGTCGTTTACCAACCCAGTGTCTCTGGCATGAGTGTCAACTGTCACATCACAAGTGTCAATTGTCGAAGTGCACAAGTCATAACTCTTTCTGAAATCTGAACTATTGCTCAGTGAACAACTGAACAGTGAACACTTAACAGTTGAACACACGAACACTGCTGTTCCAGTGTTCCTGAACAGTGAGCTGTGATGAGTGAACAGAAGTTGTTGAAGTCATTATTTTTTTTGTTTTTGTTTTTTTAAAGCATTTGTTACAGCCAACCATGGACCAATGGTTGACAAGGTCGCGGGTATTTGTTTTTAGAAAAACAAATACCCATAAAAATTTATAAATATGTATTATGTATAAATAAATACATACCACCCGAGTCATACGTGACACGAAAGGTTGTGTTGCCCGGGACCCTGGCCTATGTATTTTTTATTAAAAAACAAATACCGTCTGGGATTCCCAGGTGGGCCAGGACTGAGGACTCCCAGGGGCCAGGAGACCAGGTCCCAGAGGGGACAGAGTCCAGACGCCAGAGTGGGATAGTCCACTTTAACAGAAGGGACCTGTGTGAGATAGATAAATATGTATTTAGTTGATTCCCAGCTTCATATCGCTAGTTTGACTATATACGTTCTGCAGGTTCGAGTATATAGTACTCGCCCCTGTTGCTCGTCTACTACTACACCGTGTTCCTGATACGTAAATCAACACAATGTATACCCGATTTATAAAACTAAATTAGGTCACGTACACGCGATCTCCACCATGTACTGAGAAATAGAGCAGCCGTACTTCTATTTTAAACAGACAACTCAGGCGTTACTCGTTGACAGGCCTGCAACATAGAATCAGTCTAGTTATGCATTGTTTTCCCGATGCAGACATTAGTACCAGCATATGCACATGCAATCTTTAAAATATACTGAGAACAGGACATCTCTCGTTGACAGGCCTGCAACATACAATCAGTCTAGTTATGCATTGTTTTCCCGATGCAGACATTAGTACCAGCATACGCACATGCAATCTTTAGAATATACCAGACCAGCCCCGCTTGCATTGCTGACTAGACGAGTCACACTTCACTTGTCCAGATACCTAGAATATAAATAGAGCTTACATACTGCGCGCAGACTTTTGGAATGCTTTTCACCATACAGCTAGCCTGCCAACTACTTATACTGATTTTGTATAAACCCTGTACACGGTGACCGACAGAAAGACGTCACTTATTTTGAAAGCTTCCAGTAATGCTGGCATTTGCCAATACCGTAGAGCTAGCATATTTTTGATACTTTTGGACATCGATCAATGTGCGGGAGAGTTTATGGCGATTCTGGTAAAACTCTGTGTACATGGAACGGATGGAGGGCTTCATCTGTGACCAAACATGAACTACTGCACTGTACATTGAAGGCATATCTGCGAAGACTGGCTATGGGTGTTGATTAATATATGTATACAAACATTCCGATTTGTTATTTAGATTACATCCGTATTGTATAATGGGTGATATAGACACGTCTAATATATTGACTTGTACACTTCTGATTGTGCATCAAGGTGCATATGACTTCAAAATCAATATATGTACATATCTACACGGAACTATATCATGCTATAGTCTATTTGTGTGTGTATACTAATTTTATTGATCTTTTACATACATATGTATACCTATTAATTCGGAGGAAAGAAGATGTACACATATCGATAAGCCGTGTGTGCAATGACTACAACAAATAAAGTCATTTAGTACGGATACACATACTTGTGTCTCACTCATAGCATCGTATAAAATAGTGAAGAACCAATACAGTCTTTATCATATTGTATTAATACTTTTTCAATATTATTTATATGTAAAGAATCGTTTACGATCGTTTCCTAGTTGTTGTTCCACCCCCGGCTTACTTCAGGCAAGCGCCAGCGGCGAAAGTTCTTCTATAGCGTAAACCACTCAGGAATGATGCGGATTGGTAGACGGTCACCTCGACGGTGGACTTCCCAAAAATTGCCAAAATTCGCATATTCACCTATCGAACATATACATATACATATAGTATCTTGGTGTGTGTAAGTGTGTACGTATGAGGTTACCACGCTCATATTCTGTGAGTGCCCACTATACTGCCTCGATTCAGTCTTCGCGCTTCCCAGACTGATGGATTCTGGTGCGCAGATTTATGCCAAAGAATGTGAGCTTGAATCAGTCCTCGATCTTTCAAGACAAGTGACCTATTTCAGTGTTCAGGCTTACCACACTTGTACGGTGGTATATATATATATATATATATATATGTATGTATGTAATGTATGTATGTATGATGTATATATATACATACATACATATATGTATATATATATATATATATATATATATACTCCCACCTGTATGCACGCAGTAAGGTTTTTGCGTACTCCGTCTCTCGTACTATCGCAAATGTGCACGCTCGCTTGTATGAATATGGCTTGTATACGTGTCTGGTAGTAGATGCCTATCCTATGCATCGCCCAATAAGGACGTGTCCATATACTCTATGCTCGCGCATGATTGTTTAAACTACACGCACCATATCCACAGTCAGTAGCTAAGTCTGCTGTGTGTCGCTGTGGGTGCACTGACATGCGGTCCAGAGCATCCGCAATTTGTTTCAAGTTTGTATACGATACAGTGCTGTATATTGCACATTTGCACATACTAGAGATTGAACTAAAATGTGTCTATGTACTAGCAAACAATACTTTAATTCAACGTGCAAACCTTGTGATACATCAAAATTCTATACTATTACTTCGTCGTGAGTGGTATGGATTCGAGTGTAAATCTCGTGACGAGTATTTCAAACAAACGCCACATTGCCCGGACCCTGACTAAATGCGCTTAGTTATGTCAGCAAGACTATTGTAGCTGCCTTCATATTCGGTTTGCTTCCACGTATATAAAATAGGTATAGTGGTAGATATTACTGCGCTCGTATTCGGTTGTGTACACATGAGTGTATATGATTATAGATTGACACATGCTGGATGTCCAGTAAAGAAGCTCTCTGTTTCAGGGTGTTGGTTTTCTCACGAGTGCTCCTGACGCTTCCGATTCTGTCCGTACTATTCCGATGTATACTTCTCTGTAAATAAGAAATTGCGTTTGCATCAAGTGAGCCTATATCCATATATTACTAATACTTGTTTTGTTATACGCTATATCCATATATTCTGATACTTGTTTTGTTATACGTTATATCCATATAATAACTTGTTTTGTTATACGCTATATCCATATAATACTGATACTTGTTTTGTTATACGCTATATCCATATTTTACTGATACTTGTTTTGTTATACGCTATATCCATATATTCCTGATATTTGTTTTGTTATACACCATATCCATATATTACTGATACTTGTTTTGTTATACGCTATATCCTTATATTACTGATACTTGTTTTGTTATACGCTATATCCATATATTACTGATACTTGTTTTGTTATACGCTATATCCATATATTACTGATACTTGTTTTGTTGTACGCTATATTCATATATTACTGATACTTATGTTGCCATACGCTGCACCATGTTGATATCTGTATCTGTAGGTAACTCGCTCTCATTAGTGTACTATGCGCGTGATATAGGATCCTTTATAAAAAACCTCGTGCGTATCGTAAAAGCTTAGACGCAGTAAACCTGAATAGTAAAATATTTCAAATTGATTGGTAACTGTGCATGTAAGCACTGTCTGTCTATATTGCATATGCATGCGTGTGTGTGTTAAGAATTCCTGCATGATTGGTGTGGATTCGGTCTTCGTGACATTTTACTGTGTGGCGTGTGCGTGGTTTATCTTTGCTCTAGCATCTACAATTGTTCTAACGCTTTGCAACGTGTGTCTGCTCTTCATTGTATGAGTGAGTAACAATTGTGAGCTATCCGCGATTTTATATACTTCGTTACTAGAGTTGATATCTGTAAAATCCGGTATTAGTACAATCTGAATGTTACAAGTGCGCACATCCTCACATAACTCGCGTTCTGTGGTCTCTGTATAAATGCCTGTGTTGAAGGTGTGTTAGGTGGGGAGTTATGTGAATGTTACTATCAGCGGTGGTGGAGAGGGTGGGTGATAATA
>NW_014039921.1:28673-32910 GCF_001186125.1 Sphaeroforma arctica JP610
GTGTGTGTGTGTGTGTGTGTGTGTGTGTGTGTGTGTGTGTGTGTGTGTGTGTGTGTGTGTGTGTGTGTGTATGTGTGTGTGTCTGTGTCTGTGTCTCTGTGTGTGTGTGTGTGTGTGTGTGTGTGTATACTATGTGAAGCACTCGAATTCTTTGCGACTATACAGTGATGTTACCAGTGACTCTGTGAGCTTTATTGTACTATAGTTACTTGATGGCGAACTGGGGCAATCGGCGACTGGAGAGCTGTTGTGGCGTACTATCTAGCATGCATGTGCTTGAATTCATGAAGGAGACAATAAGAGTAATGCGGAATATACTTCAACGATAGACATACAGATTCGTGACCATCAGAGAATATGTGCTCAGGCCCTGAAGTGATCTCTCGTCTGCCAAATCGGCAACTAAATGAGATCCCGAGTTGTAATGAGAGTACTAAAAGAAACACACATAAGAAGAAGTATGTCCCAGGCTTTATTCGATAAACGTTGATACGGTTTTCTGTCTTACTATGGTTGGCTCGTGTAACCGTTGCCTCCCTCTCCGTAGTTGGCAGCGTACTTGTGCTGGCTGTCGCCTGCCGAACTCCTATTGAAACTACGGCAACGCTCGTCACCGCTAACACACCAGTAGTTGTCTGAAGGCATCGTACTTCATCTGAGACTAATTGTCTGCGCAGATGTCGGGGTATCGACAACAGTATATACCCTAGTCCTCCGACAGTAGCGGTGATATCCCGGTGGAACCGTCGCTGCCGTAGTTTCTTTCCACGTAGTTGTTGAATCCTGTTCGGCGGTAGTTGTCGTATTCTGTTCGGTGGCAGTTGTTTCTAATGCCTTGGTAGTAGGGTTAGAAATCTCTACTTTATCTTTATCACCTTCATCGCACCTGTTAGAACATTAACCCTAACTGTGTGCGAAAAAGCATTTGCCTCGATCGGCAGGAATCCTATCACACGAGCTCGAGTGATGACGAACTTATCATCAGTTCCATCGCAGTATAGGTAGAAGTGGTTCTCGATGCTTGAGCTTGGATCACTGGTACCCATGACACTCGTTTCAATGGTACCGGTTTCGATCGACTGAGTGATACTACTTTCGTACGACTCGTTCATTTTACTAATGTTTGAGCCATGGCACTGCTTCCATTCGACTTGGTAGAGCAGCTTTGGCTCAATTCAGTATTCGGTGGTGCTAATATCGCTCGACACACTAATACTGCCAACGCAAGACTCGGTGGTGTTTATTTCACTCGACATAGGCGGTGCTACTACTTCTATTCAACTAAGTAGTGCCATCATCGTTACACCCATTAGTAGTACTATTACATAACGCAGTACTTCTACTATAGAATGACTCCTTGGTACTGCTTTCACTCGATATAGTAGTGTTACCATCGCTGAACCCATTGACACTACTATCGCATGACTTAGTGGTACTACTTTCACTCGACTCATTAGTACGAATTTTACCCGACTCGGTAGTACTACTATCTCTAATCGCGTTGGAACTACCATCGCATGAGGTAGTTGCAATGCTCTTACTCGTTTTACTAGTATTACTGTCGCTAAACACAAGTATGATTCTATCGTACGACTCGGTAGTACAGAATTGCTCAGTGCCTCTGCTTTCACGCGACTCAGAAGTACTTCTGTCACTCGATATATTAGTACTACTATTTATAAACTCGTTGTTACAACTATCACATGACCCAGGGGTAGTGCTTACATTCGGCTCAGTAGCACTACTATCGCCAAACCCATTGTTACAGCTAGTGCATGACTCGGGGACACTACGGCTCAGTAATACTGGTTTCACTTGACTCAGTAGCTACGATCGCTAAACATATAGGTATTAGTATCGCATGACTCAGTGGTACTTCTTTCACTCAACTCATTAATACTGCCATCACTGAACTCACTGATCCTACTGTCGTACGACACAGTGGCAACAGTCCTGCCATTAAACATGACTCGGTAGGGATAATATTATTTATCTCGGTAGTACTCATTTTACACGACATAGTAAAACTTCTATCGCTAAGCTCATTGTTGGTGCTATCGCATTAAATCAGCGTTACTGTTTCTACTGACCCGATAGTGCTGCTGCTATTGCGATTTGTATCACTTTCCCATGACTCAATGTTTAATATGACTTTCACTCGTCGCAGGAGTACTACTATTGCTTAACCCATTTAAAAAAGTATCGTTTGGCTTAGTAGTACTGCCACAGCATGATTCAGGGGCACTTCTTTCACGCGGCTCAGTAGTACTGCTTTTGCTCGACTCAGTAATACTACTAACCCTAAGCGAGTTATTACTACCATCGCATGATTCATTATTACTGCTTTCACTGGATTCAGTATAATTTATGCTGCTAAACGCATTGGTACTACTACTGTCTGATACCTCATCGGTACTGTACGTCTAAAGCATGGCTCAGTGCTACTACTGTCACTCGACTCAGTAGCAGTGCTTCCACTCGCCTCAATAGTCTACGATGGCTAAACGCGTTGATACTACCCACGGAAAGGTCAGTGGTACTGCTTACATTCGATTCAATAGTACTACTATCGCTAAACCATTGGTACTTTTCTATAGCCTTATTGCTACAACTATAGCATGACTCAAAGGTACTGATTTCCCTTCTGAATAAAATTACTATCGCTAGACATTGGTGTTACTATCGTATGACAGTATTTTTTGCTACAGTATGACTCAGTGGTACTGATTTCACTTGACTCAGTTGTGATAAATTTGTTCGTAACAATGGTAATACTACCTTAAGCATATATTAGTATCACTATCGTCTGACTCAGTAGTACTGCAACAGCATGACTCAGTGATACTAGTTTTACTCGACTCAATAGTAATGCTTTTGCTCGACACAGTAATACTACTATCGCTAAACGCTTTGGCACTGCATACAGTTGTCTTAGTCGGTATTATCAATTTAATTCGATTTAGTAGGACAACTATCGATATAAACATTAGTACAACTTTCGATCGACTAATTGTTACAACTATCGCATGACTCATGAGTACTGCTTTTACTTAACGGTATAGTGGTACTGTCGCTAGACGTACTGGTACTCCTTTCATATGACTCAGTATTATTCTACAGTACGACGAAGGAGCAGTGTATTCACTCGACTCAGCCGTATCTCTTCAGCTCGACACAGCAGTACTACTATATTTAACCAATTTGGTACTACCAAACAACAGCCAGCGGTGCTGCTTTCATTTGATCCAAAAGTACTACTTTCAATAAACTCTTTGGTACTACTACTATCTCATGGCAAAGTAATACTCTACTGCTGCAGCATGGCTGGTTCCGTTTCACTCAATAGTATTGGTAGGACTATCATACGGCTCAGTAGTACTGTTACAGCAAGACTCAGTGATACTACTTTCACTTCACTCTGTAGTAATGATTTTACCCGACTCAGTAATGCCACTATCTCTGACTCGGTGGTGCTACCATCATATGATCAGCAGTACTGCTTTCATTCACTTTAGCAATATGACTATTGCTAAAAACCATCAGTACTGCTTTCGATCGAGTAATTCTTACAACTATGTCATGGCTCGGTGGTATTGTATCGTTTGATTCAATATTATTCTACAGTGTGACTCAGTGGTGCTGCTTTCACTCGACTCAGGTGTACTGATATTTCTCGGAAACAGTAACACTAAACGCGATGGTACTACCATCGCACAAGTCAGTGATACTGTTTTCGTTCGATACAGGAGTACTGCTGTCGCTAAACTAATTGTTTCTGCTACTATTTCATGACTTAGTAGTACTGTCTGCTGCTGCATGGCGTTTTGGTACTGCTTTCACTCGACTGGTAAAGCTGCCTTTACTCGACTCATAAATACCTCTATTGCTAAACTCAAGATAGTACTGCTATCGTATCGCATGACACACTGGTATTGCTTTTGTGAAAATAGCGGCTTCCTGAAAGTAGAAGCACATGTTCTCGTAAATATGAAATTTTGGAATACGTATAACGTTCAGGTAGATATTTGCATTAATCAAAACAACCTAATTTCGAAGATTTGAAGCAAGATTACACTTGAGAGTGTGGAGACTCAATAGAGTCGGGCTTTCACGAGCAAAGCCTCAATAACGACGCTTACGACGCGCCGAGTGACGATGGTCAATTCCGTCGTATTTAACAGCAAGAAAATCGATACAACAAATCATACATCTCGCTCTCTCTCTCGCTCTCTCTCTC
>NW_014039921.1:32930-49126 GCF_001186125.1 Sphaeroforma arctica JP610
ACGGTACGTACGGTACGTAACGTTAACCGTTACCGGTTAACGTTTAAACGTTAAACGTAACGTAAACGAAAAACGTAAACGTAAACGTAACTAAACAAACTAACTACTACTACTCTCTCTCTCTCTCTCTCTCTCTCTCTCTCTCTCTCTCTCTCTCTCTCTCTCTCTCTCTCTCTCTCTCTCTGGGACTGACTCGGAGAGCTTGAGTAAAATTATAACAGCAAGACAGTTTCGTTGAGCCTCCTTAGTAAGTAGGAAAGGTCTTCTTGTCACAAAGGTACTTATGAACAACCGCACGTTTACAACAAAAGCCAGGCAAATATTACGAACCCAAACCCCAGGCACTAAAATCTTTAAGAGTTTATACTTTATAACTGGTTCAAACTGGTGTCGATATTCAACTTAAATGCGAAGCTTAATAATCAAACGTTCTGTCGTGGGTCGTCAAACTGACGTCCACTACAACGCTACGAAGGAATGTAGTCACCCTTGTCAACGACAGACTCCTTCGAGACGACCACAAACATTACGATGTGGTACAGGCCGACACTTCCGAGTATACACAGGCGCCCTCAAATGTCTTTAGAGTTGAGTTCGAATACAATGGAAACTCGAGGCATCCAGGTTACATAGATTGTGGTCCAGAACCTGAAAGAATACAAAGAAACCTCGACAATACTATTGACATCTTAGTCACGGTATTCTTCGGATAGACAACGGCGTCGAAGACGGCAACATTCAAAATGAGCAGGGATGCAACTGGAGTGCCGAAAAGAATTTATAAAGTACTTCAGCGTTCTACAGAAGACTATATAAGCTACCGGAAATCGACTCATTGATGTTTGCATTTTTGTATCGTAGTACTTATCAGTCAGTCTGGTTATACCAACTATAACATAGTTGTATGTAAGCGCTGTAATACCATGACAACCGATCTTGCTCATGGGTATCTATTTCCCGTCATATGCTGGAAGCTTCGAAGAATATAGCGCGGCTCAGAAAAAAATGTTGTGGTCATGCATGGTCATAAAACTATGTCCTACACTACTGGCGCCATAGCCCGCTCCGCCATTGGGCTTGCGGCATACACGGGCAGACACACAAGCATGGTTTCCAGCTGCTCCGCGATCACCTTGGCCAGCACCCGAGAAAGCCACTTCTTCCCGTCCCTTCAATACTTTTGAGATATTTCTGATTGCTTTCGTGCGCATGGGGCTGTCTTAAACCACACGTGTGGCACTTTTCGAACTAGATTGCTATCTAAAAATAAGGGCATCCCCGGACCCCTTTATTTGTTCTATTGGTGAGCTATTTGCGAGGACCATCCAGGTTCTTTATAGTTGTCCTGCATATGTGTACGACAACTTACAATAGTCTATTACTTTTTTCTTACGCCTAAATTGTATTTTAGTATGTTCGTCTGTGTCCAACGATTATTGGACTCTGTAGGTTTAAAATGTGCTATAATTTGTAGTTTCTCTAATTCAACTTAAACATGGTAAACTCTACATCTGCAAACTATGATATCCCATGTTTTTATCAGCGTCGCAAATACTGGGAAAAACTTTCCCTTGACCGCGACAATTACGACGACCGGCGTGCTGACCTATACATGGCCGCTACAACCTCTTTTGGTGACTACGACATAAATAAAATTATACACTTCCGCCTCCTGACGACATTCTCAATGTCGACCTCGCCGCTCCTCGTGGTCGCTCACAATCTTGTAGCGGCATCCCTGGCAACATTCAAAATCACATCCCTGGCCGTGACTACACAGAACTGGAGATAAATAGATTCATTGCGCGCATCAAAAGAAGAAAATTCTATACTCGCGCTCGAGCGATCTTTTTTAGCTCTCTCTCTCGCGAACTTCGCCTCTCTCTGAAGCCCAAGACACTGCCTCATGACCCCTGAACACTACCGAGCCAGCTGGTAAATCAGTACCGCTACAAACACAAGAAAATATCGATATCAATCAACCTTGCTTTTTTCTTCTTTTTCATAGCAATGTGATGAGGATGAAGCCATGCGTGCTTGGTCTCAGCGATGCTGGCAGATTCGTGATGACACCAAAGACCAAGGCTTCACACTTCCTATACCTTTCATCCAAGACGCGTTTATCTCTGGTCTTGCTCAGTCTAACCAAGACAAAGCGCGTCGGTTTCTCTTCTCTTCTAGACAACGTGGTACCCAAGACAGTATCCCACTTTTTATTTGTGGCCACTTTGAAAGCTGGCACCAATCTGACCTTGAATGGCGCATTGTCGAGACCCCAATGACTGCTACTCTCCGCCGTCAAGTTGCCACCCTCCTCGAGCAACGTCAAGCCGAACTTGCATTCTTCAATACCTTTTCCCCTTACGATGAACGACGACATAAAGAAACCATTATCCGAGCTAAATATTTTGGCCGAGTATCTGGCAAGCCCCAGACCACCTCCCCTCCCCCGAAACGTCGTTCCAGGGCGATTCAAAACGCATGGTTTATCTACTTGGACCCTACTCATAAGACGCGTATTTACTGCAAATACTGTGAGCATTGTGGTGAGTCAGGACAAATTAGTCATGCATGTAGTGCTGGTTGCCTCGCCTTCTATAGATATAAATTTCGGGTCATGTAGTTAAAGTTTGTTTCTAGCGCAAGCATAAATTTAATTTAACTTGCTCAGTATTCGTGGTTCTTGTTGCAGTTCTTCTTGTATATCATTTGGCACAAAGCACGTCACTTTCAATTGATAGTAGTGCGTCAGTCAATTTGATCAATAATGTGCTCAACACATTACCCATTAAAGTCTAATATGGCCGTTTCCTTATTCGCTTGACTGATCACAATACACTAGTTATTTATCGCCGTGTAGACGAAGTACCCTGGGCAGATATTTAGGACCAGACCAGAGGACCGGACTTGAGAGCGAAGTTTAGGACCGGACCAGAGGACCGGACCAGTTGGTGGAATAGAGAATTTAATATGATAGGAGTGATGACTCGTCCAAAACCATAGATACGGGTACGTAAACAATACATTACCCGATGGGTAGAGAAAGTCTCGTTCCACATAGGATCGTGATTAATAAATACAGCAGGCGCGCCATTTCTAATGACATTTCTGACTGAGTTCTCTTATTTCTGACTTAACACTCTTTACTAAGCGTGGTTTTGGCTATATTTTTAAGTGATCGAACTACTGTATTTATTAAGTTACGTTCTTACAGGCTAAGCTAACTAAAATTGAATAGTTCTGTAGTTTTTTTGTTACCACGATGCATAAATTTACTACGTGAGCAAGAAGAAAGCCTGTGTTCGATTGTTGGAACGACTACTTGCTGATGAGGTGGAGGCATAATTTTTTTACTGGATAAAGAAACCAAAGCAGAGGTTCATGCTACGCTGAACCATTTTGGTATCTGAGACTCAACAATCAATTTCTACGTTGGGTAAGGCCATATAGCATATTGAAGGGGTTATCAAGCGGAGCGACAACTTAAGGATGCTGACATATGTACAAAAAGCTAGGTAGATTATCCTGCTAATTCGGTTACTAATTCAAAATTGCAGGAGTTTCTAATAGAGTGGGTTGACTCGTCTCGAGGCAATGCCACAGTCTGGACGGATGCAGAATATGCGATTGATAGGAGCTCAAGAATTTTTTTTCAGGCGCCAGCCGAAATCTATAAGTTCCGAACTTAACAACTATGCGAACGGCAAAACTTCATACAATTTGGCCGTCCGGGGCTGACCCAAGACAATTTTCGAACTCGCGATCTTTACGGTTTTATAGTAAATTATTTGAATGACAGAACCAACCAACCTAGTACTAGGTTGGTTGATTCAGTCATTCACTTGTTTTACTATAGCCGCGGTATGCTTCCCAACCTTCGCCTTAAATATGTATGCTCTGGTCTTGAGGATTCCCTTTTGCTTAAAACAATATGCAAGATAATGATTTCGATACAAAATAACCCGCCTGGAAGAACACTCTTCACATCACTCTTTCCGGTACCTAAAATCGAATGTTGCTACTGCCCCTGATTCCAACTTAGCTACCAACTGGTCTCACTTTGTATATCGCCTGACCCCCTGCCCTGTACTACTACTGCGGGTATACCACTGTCCCCTCCTACTGTCACTCACAGACCTGATATTGGACCCCCACCCACGGCGATGTCGTATGATGTATACCACTGTAACAATGCTCATCGTTGTCGTGCGATAGCGAACGTTCCTCCTCCTGGTGTAACAACTGAGAGTTACCAGTTTAACCCACAACTATGGTTGAAAGCAATGACCCATCTTGAATGGGAGCCAACCATTGATCAATGTACAACTATGGCAATACTCAGCTTCGTAGCTTGGTCAGCCCAGATGGCGGTATCCTTGATGACTTTCGTGAGGCCAATCTTTCTTGTTGAGATGGGATATGCGAATCCCAAACGATATTCCCCGTATGAACACGCGTGCCGGCAGCAAGCTGGCTCTTGTTGTCCAAGTCCGTCTTTGTGCGAAGTGGTGGTCCATGGTCGTCTTCCGAATCCAAAGCCAACCGTATATAACTCGTGATACTGTTACAATATTTCTTTAACATGGCAAGCAATCCATTGTAAGCTTACGTGGATAATTGCTCTTGTTATTCTCATTGTCCCCCTCTACAGGGCAGTAGTTCCTGCCACTAGCCTCATTGCTGCCATCGCACTTGTCATGTCCCATCCTAAATTCCCTGGGCATTGTTATAAAATATTTCTTTCAGGTAAAATACATCGCAAGCCAGCTCAACACGCAACTTCACACACTGCCTACTGTACTGCAGACCAAATCCACGTAAATCTTCAACGTCCAATGTACAGTCTGAAGATAGAGTCGGTAACAAATATTTGTTAAATATGGTATATGGTGGTACCCAGTGCTGTTTTCACAACCTTAAGTCCAAGAAGAAGATGCCTAACCATATCAAAGCCTTCTCGCGCACGTCTCACCAATTTACTAGCCGCACACTCCGTTGCCGATGGCGACTCCGTACTGCAATTAGCCGAGAACCGCGCTATACCCTTGGATCAAAACATGGCTCTTTCTCCTCCACATACCCGTGCACGATGCCTCAAACTTCATTGTGCGCATATTCCTACCGGACTCTAATTAGCAAACCTCTTCCTTTCTGGTGACAGGCTCTCGCCTAGGCCCATGTTATGTTAAGGGCTGTTCACGAGAGCTTTCCACTAAATCAATTTAGTGAAATGTAATTTTCGGCCAATCAGAACCTTAATTTATTGATATTTCGTTCAACAACAAGGATGAAGGATACCAAAATTTGTTGCTAACCTTCAGCCGAAAGTCGCTAAGGGTTCGTTAAAAATACCACTAAAATGCATATTCTATTTTGAATTGAAAAAAAAGTATATTCTATGACCATATTTTTAAAAGCATGTCTCAAGAAATTTTCCATAGCCTCCTAAATAGTACAATAGGATGCCATGAATTTCCCTGATATGTACGGATTCGATTTTATGCCAATTGGTCCTGGTGAAAATCATTGTATCATATCTCGTATCAAAACGAACTGTACAATAAGTTGCTTCAGCAAAGCTTTCCCGTTTAGAACGACCCTAACTCCATCGGATAAATGGCATTTAAACAAGTTTGTACAACGCTTTTTCCGGGCTCGATACGGCTGTGTTGTGTCTTACCGCATCGAAGATCCTGCCCACAATAGTAGTCACGAATACGATGACCACTGCTACTATGGCGTCTCTTCACGCCGTGCTGAAAACTGTCCGACAATACAATACACATCATTCAATCTTTTAACAATACTCGGAAACGTACGATTTCTCGCAATTTCAAGTTATTCTCAGATAAATGATCACAGTGGTCTGCTGATGGCAAGACCTGACTTTGTTCTACCACCCTCACCACTTACTCTATTTCTGTCGCCTGGCACACGAAAATCTTCCACTGCCAGTGCCTTGGTACCATTCGTCAAGACAGAATCTCATACATTGCTCCCCTTACCCCTGAATCGCTTCCCACATCCGCTGTACCGACTACACCACCAGTTGCTCCTGTGCTCGACAGTACTATACGTCCAGCACCCACTCCTATCCCTTCATACACAACTACGGCACCTACGTTAATCTTTATCTACACTAGCCTCTCCGTACCACGATATTGAATTCTCCCGAATCTCTGAAATCTGCATTCTTCAAATGTGCCTCTCGCCCTGATGACGCTGATGATCTATCTAGCTCTTCTAAAGTTCTACTGACAGCTTTCAATCACTTCCGCCATTCCGCCATTTCCACATGAAAGTCACACCCGCAATTATGAACACATCCCTGATACTGATGATCTACTAGACGCTCTATCTTACGAGACATGCCGCCATCACACACCAGACCTTGTGCATATTTACGGTGTGAAACACAATCCCTTTAATTTTTTTGTTACATGGATATCAATACTCCACATAAAATATGTCCTTTAGGGCAAATTTAACAAAAATGGTGTCCATACTACTTTTAAGGATTGAATGACCGCACAAGGCGACAAGAGGGTGTAAATATGATGACTACTACCTGGAGGTCTATGATCCCGCCACCTCCGCCACCAATGAGCAAACACTCATTTACATGCAGCATCTGAGAGTCTTGAAATACACCATTTCGATGCTAACACAGCCTTCTTATAGTTTGCTATAGATACTGTTGTCTACATGCTCTCACTTAAAGGTTGTAGTGTTGAGCAATTGGTCTGTACCCTTCTGATACGACCTTAATTCTAAAACGTGGTCCCTACGGATTAAAACAGGCCGGTAGGCTGGACCCCGCTGATGAATGCGCCTATATTCACAGCATACGTCAAGTGACTGTTGTTTTCTATTGTGTTGATGAAGTGTTACCTGCCATCAAGCCTGGATCTGATGGCGCAATCTCTGTCTCATCCAACCACACTCTGGCATCTTGACCTTGTTCGTGAACACAACCTTATTGACCTTCTCATGTAGTAGCCGGGTCTCCACATTAGACTCTATGTTATAAACGTACTCTTAAGCAGTACGTAAACTATTAACGTACTCTTAATAGTACAAGGAACTTAAGTTTCCTAAATTGTTTTTAACGGTTCTATTAATTAATACCTTTTCCATTTTACATATCAGATATTTGGACAAGACCATTAAAAGGCCCCAGTAAAATACCAAACATAAGATTTGGTCTAGTTCTATTAATAGAACTATATTTACTTTCCAAATCTATTTATATCTGAATACTTCGGTAGCGAGATGGCTCAACCGAATATAGGTTTCTAGGGACTATTAGCGTTACCTAGTTTAACCTCAGTTCAGCCATCCAGATGTGCCAGTCTGATGAAGGCTAAGTCGGTAATTCTTGATAAGTGGCAATTTATTGGTTAATGCACTAACTATGGACATCAAGAGTATTATTCTTTCTATTCTTTTTTTCTTCTAAAGATAGGATTTTATGAGTCTCTCGGATTCGCCCCAACGAAACATACCATAGTTTCTAATAGAACGACAACGAAACACTAAATAAAATCCCTTCGGTGAAAACAGTACTGAGAGGATTATATATAGGCAATGTCTCAGCCTCACAATCCCTCAGAGTATTACTGTTTTCACGAGGCATACCTAACTTTAACCAAAAGACTCATTTCGTTTATTTACTTCGAATTTCACGATACTTAGACTTAACCTAAGCGTTTCGTTGCTCTAAGACGTTAATATCGCCTTGATAGACCGAATCTTACACATTTTAAAGTCAGCAAAGGTATTAACTACTTAGACTACTTGAACGTAAATGTAGATAACTACCACGAAATTTTTCCTAAGCACAGTCATTCCTTAAGAGAAAAAGACTGAAGTCATAAGTTAGGATTATGGCAAAGAAAGACAATACACCTGCAAAGAAACGCAAGGCTGAACGTAAGAAGATGGAGAGAGAAGCCGCTAGCGCTGCCGCAGAAGCAACCGCCGCCGCTGCCAATGCGTTTAACCGCACCGTAGTCGAAGCACTTGTCTCCGACAATAATAGTCAACAGGACAATGCTTCGGATAAGGATGTAGCCACTCCGATTAAGGAGACTACTCTTACAGACAGAACCCGAAGGCCAACTATCGCTTCAACTTCAAAGCTTGCATTTACGAAGCCAAGAAGTGAAACAAGGGACATGTCTCAAGACGCCCCAACCAATTCTTCAGACGAAACTCAGAAAGAAAAGTCCGCAATTATAGGGGACAAAGACGAATCTCAGAAGGTACCTATAACGGAACCAGAAGAGGAGGCAAGCTCAAGTGGCAAACCCGAATCTACGTCCGAGACCACTGGACCAACGCGCATAAGTAAGTTAATTACTGAAAACACTGATGTTAAGAATCAGTTAGCCGCCCTTATGAAAGACATGACTGTTAAACATGTAGATCGAATGTATAGATCAGGAAAGCATACACAGCACTTACGCGAGCATGTTTCTCCGAGCATTACTGAAGCCCTACAGAAGTGGACAGAACGTCGACAGGCAACTACGCCCGAAAAGCATAAAGGCCTGAGCGCTAAGCCAGATGTGCTCAGCGTATCTATACCTTACGAGGTACTACCACCATAACTTCAGGCTAATTACTCGCCTGTTCTGACACGTGACCGCGAGTTACCCGTCGTTGAGCGTATTATAGACCCAGAGGCAGGTAAAAATACTCCGCCACCTTTACCCAACTGGGATGACAATCGTCGGAAACCCGTTAAGACTGGGTATGTTATCCGGACGCATGAATCTCCCAAGATTATAATACCAACTACTATCCGAGGGACAGAGCACCGAAAGGCCTCGACCATGGACTTTACAAGGGGTAATAAACACTCCCGTAAACGTATTAACGATGTCAAATTTAATCGCTTCGATTGCACCGCTTTACACCAACTCGCAGAGGATTTCCACTCTGACGAGGTGACCGAACTTAATAAATCGGTCGACGAATACACCATTAAGATTGAATTCGCCCATGACGAGCTCCGTGCTGATGACGTATCATATTTTGCTAATATGATCGCGATCAAGCAGAAGCGCATCGATCAACTACTTCAGGCCCAACGTGGACAAGACCACAGGAATAACCATAAGTACAAGGGACAGATCAGTCGACTTAAGTCGAACTGGGATGCGAACAGCAAGCAGGTCGAGTTTATAAACAACCATGACCTCGACACGCTAACCCGTACGCTCAATGCGTTTACGGTCATGCTGGAGACGAATGATATCGCTCCCCAGCAATAGATTTCCGCTTTAATGCAGTAGTTTGACCCTACAGGAACAAGTTACTTGATCCTGCAGCGACACCAGCATGAGCTAGACACTTGTCGTGACTGGCCAGCTGTGTGTTGGTTGGTTACGTCCTTATTAAGCAAGGACATGTAAAAACCCGGACTGAGTTCAATCTTAACTGAACCAGTTGAGAATACTTCTATTCAGAGTTATAATTCCGAAACTTGATGCTGACCTTAAACATCCAGATATAACAAAGGACAAGGCACAGCGATGGTACGAGTTCCTTGTGCATGTTTTCTGTAAGAACATAGGGAACAACGACCGTGAAAGTCTGTACACCGATTTGCGACGTAAATACGCTACTGAGGCTCGAGACAAGGGACATGAAACAAAGTTTCATCTATCCCGACTTACGTGGGAACAGTTTTATGATACTGTATCCACTCTTTTCCCCGCACACCGAGTAACCTCGAAGGAAAAGGCGGTAAATAAGAAACCGCGCGAGCTCACTCATCAAGGATATCTCCCACGCCAGACGTCAGATGATAAACCTCATCAGACACGTCCTAACCAGACACGTGCTCGCGACTCCACTCAATCAGCGCGATCCATTAAACGGGCACGCGCGGAGGCGAAGGACAAGGAACCTCCATTTAAGGAGATTAAGAAATATGCCGATGCACAGTGTGGGTATGACATGTACCAATTGACACCTAACGGTTATTGGAATGGCAGACATGCACCCACCTGTACACACTTTCTTACTAAGTGTGACAAGTGTGAGAAGACCAATGGCTATCACGCCAAGTCTTGTGACAAAAAGCCCGACATTAAGTTGGAGTGAAAGTACTACCAGGTACAATCGTTACAAAGGAAATACAACGACTCTTTAGACGATCGTGCAATAATACCTGTATATTGCAATGGAAATATAGTCCTTGCATTGGTTGATCCTGGTTCAGAAATTTCATGTATATCCGACCGCTTTGCATTAATGAAAGATATCGAAAGGAGAACACAAACAACTCACCTCATTTTAGCTGATGATAAAACTGCTAAGTGTGATACCATGGCCACAGATGTTAAAGTCTCCCTGGTCGATGATAGGAATATCACTACCCAAGTTGTGATAGTTAAGATGTCACAGAAGTACAACATTATAGTCGGAATGAGCGATTTACTCACTCTAGGTATAACCGTGACTGGTTTACCAAATAACATAGATCCATTAAAGGATCAATCAGACGATAACTGTCCGAAACCATATAAGCCCCCGTCAGACACAGTCAAGGAATTAATACCTGACTTTGCGGACAAAATCATTGATCTGATTCTTAAAGATCACAGATTAGGCAAAATTCCGTTTTAGTCAGCCTTGACTTAATGTCAGCCTTGACTTAACCAAGGTAGACTTTACTAAGCTCAAATGCCCTTCAAGAAACTATATTTCTTGGAGACACGAAGCTGTAGTTAAAAAACAAGTTGGGAAATGGTTATCTGATGGGGTAATCGAAATCAATTACCAACAAACGCCAGCTAACTTAGCATTATTGGCAGTTAATCAACACAACTCTGACGGAACATGTAAGAAAGTCAGAGTATGTCTAGATATGAGTCCAATAAATAAGTTATTGCCGACTCATAGTTTCCATCTCCCTCGTATAAACGAGTTACTGAGACGAATGGAAGGTGCTACGGTGTTTACATCCATAGACCTAACACAGGGGTATCATCAAATGTAAATTTATGAACCCCATCGTAAGTACTTTAGTTTTACCTGGAAAGGTAAACAATGCAGGTTCTGAGGTGCACCTTTCGGGTTGCACTCCTTACCAGCATTCTTCCAACAAGTAATGGATGAAATTTTTGCAGACATGCCTAACGTGCAAGTCTATATAGATGACATAGTCATCCTTTCTAAGACTAAGAGCGAACATACCGCATTTATCAGGCGAGTCCTTCAGAGACTCAACGAACAAAACTTCAAGATTAACGAGAAGAAATGTCACTTCGCCCTGAGCGAAATACAGCTCTTAGGCTACCGTATATCTGGGGAAGGTATTAAAATCGACCCCTGTAAGGTGGAACACCTGTTAGATTGGCGAACACCAACTACAGAAAGAGATGTGAACAGCATGTGTGGGTTTGTAAACTTCTTTTCAGATGGAGTACCACATTTTGGCTGATTATCTTAAAGCCTTTGAATACTTAAGATGTCATAAAGGCAAACTAGGAGGCTTGTGGACTAAAGGGTGTGATGACGCATTTAAAGCGCTCAAGCACGCAGTCCAACAAGCCTCTGTTGTACAAGGACCAGACGATGGCGTGCCTTTTGAAATAGCAACGGACGCATCAGACTTAGCACTCGGAGGTGTACTATACCAGGTTATAGATAATAAACCTAGGTATATACAATTTTTTAGCCAAGCAATGAATGCATCACAGTTGAATTATCCAACTGTGAAGCAAGAGCTATTAGCCATAGTAGCAGCTTTAACACACTTCCGCGATTATTTATACGGGACAGCTTTTACGCTGATGTGTGATCAGAAGTCCCTTCAATATATGAAGGAAATGAAGCTAGACTTTCAATTACTGAGCCGATGGCATGATACACTATCAAAGTTTCATTTTGATATCAAACATCTACCAGAGATACATAACCATTTACCGGATATGTTATCACGCTTTGTACAGGACTTTAATAAATCCGTACGCGAGTTACTAGCCACTGATTGGAAATGTAACCCCAGGTGGTTTGAACTGGCTCAAAAGATATTAGGCCACATACAGTTTACATGTTTGCTGCACATCATAATGCACAACTTAAGAATTACAGGACTTTAAATCATCCTTTAGGAGATACCTTTCAACTAGACCTCTCTGAACATAATGCGTGGGCTAATCCACCATGGCAGTTAATTGCCCAATCACTAAATTATGTTCATATACACAAAGCTACCATCACGTTGTGTTGCCCATTACGGAGTAAAGATCCATGGCTCAATACATTAATAAGCATGATACAATGCAAACCAATATATTTAGATAGGGAAGTAGATACTTTCCTATATCAGGGTACCTGAGCCGTCCAGAAGACGCTCTGGCGACATACTATAATATGTCGTATGTGTCCCATTAATTCAACCAAATGGCTCCTTCTGAGACCTTCCTTAACAAGGTCAAAGATAAGAGATTCCACTCTCTACTAAATTGAACGTTAGGCAGTTCAAAACAATCTACTAATGGCACTACAATTAAGAAGCGTCAGTCTCTAGCTAGGACTCTGTTTAATAACATAAAGTCCAAGCCCGAAGTCTTTCAAACCCTATTTTTAAAGGGATTAATGAAAGATAATCCTGAAGCATATACAGATATAAAGCGACTATTAAATAAGTCAGGTGTATCAAACGCACACGAGCGCACTTATGACACTCATGCGAAAGAAGGACAGGAGTATGGAAACACTACAGACTTAGACCACGCAAGTGGATTCTCAACACCCTACCTTTATTCTGGAAGAGCAGAATGATGAAAATATTCTTGCTTGGCTGACGCAAAACCATAAGCTGAAGCACCAGAACGTAGTAGACGCATTTAGAGATGCAAAGCGAAATGGGATCGCGCACCCTAAGCTGGCAACTTTAGTTGACAGAGTATATCAGTCATGTACAGACTGTGATCTCAACCAGATTAAGCGCTATGGGTTCGCACCGCCTAATAGTGTGACTGAAGATGTTCTATGGCGCAGAGTCATCATTGATCTGGTTGACCTGCCTACGTCCGAGCACACAGGCGACCGTTACGTATGCCACCTCTTTGATGTGGCGTCAAGGTATAACTTGCTCTATCCATTAAAAGACACCGTGGCAGAATTATGTTGCCAAGTCTTTGCTGACCACGGGTGGCCAGGTATAATGTGTACTGATAACGGTAGCGAGTTCTGCGATGACGTAATGGAATCGTCAGTACTCGTATCAGGCATGTGCCATAAAAGGGGTGTACCATATAAACCGCAAACACAAGGCTTACAATCTTCTTACGTACTGCATTAACGGATAATGCAGATGATTGGCCGTACCACCTTACGCGGGTACAAACACAGATGAACGAGTGTGCTGATCCGGTTACAGGTACAACACCCGCTCACTATTTTCGAGGCAGATATAGTGAGTTACAAATACCTTTTAACATGGACGAACCTAATCACCATGAGTTACCATGGTTAGAGAAGGTACAACGTATTTATAACGTTGTATATCTTTGCTTGCGAGAAACACGAATATTACCCTATTAAAAAGGCATAATAGATGGAATGCTACCAAAAATATAGCAGAGTATCAGGTTGGAGACAGAGTTAACATTCGTCAACGAAAATTCCGATGCTACTGTATTAACATCCAGATGGATAGGACCATATATAATCTCTGTAGCTGACGTTAAAAGTGGAACCTATGAGGTTGATAAACCCGACGGTTCAAGTGCTTTAAATATAGACACTAGTCGGATTTCGACTACCGAGATTATTATCGCAAGAAGACATGACTTTAATGCCCCTCTTGATCGTCCTGAATTAAAAGACATTATATGGAGAACGGATAAGGGGACTTAACCTACGCGTTAAATAACTCTAAGGCGTTAATATCGCCTTGATAGACCGAATCTTACACTCACACATTTGATATATTTCAATTGATCAATAGACATTTATTCAACAACGGTCAACACTTCCGAGCTCAAAAATCAATCTTTTCGCCACACACCTGACAATAGTTGTGACCACCCTGCGGCTCTCGTCGACTCCCTTGATTTGAAAACTCCTCGGAGCTATACATTGGCGTTGCAGTTAACGATCCTTGTGGACATAGCTGTTACTCCCAACCAGTGTTTTGTAGCCTTTGCTGCCATGCCTACGATTGCTCACGCCTCTGCTATCTATCGCTATTTTAATTATCTATCCAGCACCATCTGTGTGACACCACACCCTTGAATATCATCGGATGTAACAGGCGTTATGCCAGCAACACGCGAATCCTATACTGACATTCTTCTTTGCTACAATGATACACCTGTATCCTGAAAGTCTAGGAAAAAAAAGAGAGTTGCCCTTGGCTCTGGGAAAGCAGAATATACAATATTGCTTGCCTCTGAAGTATTATTGACAGTCGCACTGTGCCAATTACTCGACAGCATACTGTGCTACACAATGGCAATTAATAGGTGCTTAAAATTACGCTCGGAACAGGTACCCCTGGAAGGATTTCTAACACATTCAGATCTGACAGCATTATATACGTAAACACATCTGTGCTGGTATCCCTGTCCAATGTATAAATACTATTGACCACCCTGCTTTAATATTGACCAAAACTCTTCAACACCCTAAGCTGCACACAGGGCTACTCCATATTTCAGTATGTATTGAATACAGTAATATAATAAATTAGCATTTCTTCTGTGTCTCGCAACTATTGGACTCTTTAGCTCTGCTATCAGCGGTATGGTCTATGTACACTTGGTGCTATATTTAAGGTGCATTTCTGTTCCATTTCTTCTAGACCTTGTTGTGTGTACACCACATACATAGTTCTTTCTTTACCAATTTCCGACGGGCCATTTACACTTGATACTTGATATATCCTTTAATATGCAATACACCTTTAGGCGCTCTGGACAACCGCAAGGTGCTCCCTAAGACAAGCAAAACTCTGAATACCAGCGAATCTCTTTGTCTGGCTCACTGGCTGTGGATATACGCCACGGATTACTCAAGATCTACATTAAACTGATCCCCTTCTCGTGAGCACTATACAAATACGGGACATCCACCAAATCTCGCTATGCTCAAATTTCAACAGGCGATGTAGATTTTGTACAAGCAAATTTACGCAGTTCATCCGATATCGTTGGGAATTCCAAGCTGATAACAGTACCCTGCATTGTACAGTATAACGGTACATAAGGACTTCAGCACACTCTGTGGCATTACAATTTGTGTGTTAGCAGTGTACGATTTTAATGCTGTTTTCACTTGTCAAATCGTCTGCTGTTTTTTGAAATCAGCTATTCATACTTGCCGTCACTCTAAAAAAAAGACAGCCCCGAAGCCGCACAATTTATTTACCCAGTCTTGAATAGCGGATTGACATGTCATCAAAAATTCAATGCTAAAAATAGATTCCAGCCAAAAGCTTGGTTCTCGTCGCTGATGAATGGTATTTTGAAAACTAAATAAAGTTGTCATAGTAGTAAATAAAAGCGAGACTTGTGCATCATAAGTGAATGTGCGAACTAAACGTATGCGTATGGCAGGTCTATTCGGATAGTAATATGTGTATTCAGTAAAGTACTCACTTATCGATCACACACGTGACTACGGTTGGTATCCGAAGTATACATATCAGCTACAGAGAATTTGTGTGATACTGCATGTCGTACGATCCTTCCCATGGGCAATGCAGTCACATAGATGTGCTCACTACATATAGTGTTTCTCATACATAATTCCACGCAGCTATGATGCAGTCTGGGTTCAACTACGGTCCGGATGACGAGGATGACGAACAGTCGTCCTTCCTGTCATTCGGCGATGTGGTGTCGTTGTACACAGACACCCTGGATCCCAACGCACACTACAGTACTAGCGGGGGACAGGACTTCAGCTCTACTATATCTCAGAGCATACCCCAAGTGAACCAGAATGCCATGAGCTATGGTGCCCTGGGGAGTAGTATGAATGCCAATGGGAATGTAGGCGTTAGGACTGGGTTTATGAGTAACCTAGGGCTGATTGACAATCGTTGTGTGGTGAGGGCATTCTACGGTAATCCTGATCAGGGTCATTTGCCCAATAAGTTTCGGGATTGCTTGTTTAAGGTATGCTATATTCGGAGGCGATATCTGTTTGACTATAAAAGGATACAAACA
>NW_014039921.1:51546-53730 GCF_001186125.1 Sphaeroforma arctica JP610
TACACTAGACACAGTACACACACACACACACACACAGAACACACACACGCAACACACATATAAATNTATATATATTAATATCATGCTTCCACTTCCTGTATCATCTGCAATTTTATGCTGTACCAGCATGTTTGGTACCCCTTTGTGTAGACTATCCCATCATACTGATCTAAATATATGTATACGTACACACGTGGGTATAGGTGTGCCCAGCCAACCGATACTCTGCCCAACAGAAGTTCGCCAAAGCTTCTAACGAGGCACAGTCTGCGCCGTTGCATGACAAGATTGCGAACGCTGTGCTCTTGACCAAACTGCAACACGCAGCTGAGCTGGAGAAACGGTGAGTGGCGTAGATGTGAAGTTTGTTTATAGCTATAATACGCGCGTGTGTGTATGTGGGTATGTACGCGTGTACGTACTGCAATGTAGAGGGGTGTGATAGTATATCTGCGTCGGCGTAGGTGTGGATCTCATATTTACATGTGTGTGTGTATTTGTGTGCATGTCTACGTTGTGTGGCAGAGTTTGCGACATGTAGACAGTGAGCACGTGGGGTATACAGTTGTGTCGAGGACTTAACATCTATGCGTGGGTAATTAGAGGTGTGTGTGCACATGTATACTTTTACTTACACACATGCACACACACACATACAGCCATCGAACGAGAGTGTAGAACTAGATGTTTGCATTGTTATATATTCGTATAGAGATGTGTGTGCCCATGAATACTATACTTACACACAACATATACACACACATACAGCCATCGAACGAGAGTGGAGATCTATATATTTGTATCGACCTATGCGTGGGTATATGTATATGTATACTTATACACAATGGGGGGAGTATTGGTACAAATCAAAACTTTGAGCACGTGGAATACGTAGATAGGGTTTTCAAGGTTTCAGGGTTTAGGATTGGGATAATTAGTGGAATAAGCAGTTGGGGCATGGCCGTGAACGCTGCGCTGCCGACACCTGGATCTTTTGTTTTGTATTTAAATTGACAATAGGTTTGTTTAAATAAAAACATATATATTGTGCAAGGTACAGTCAGAGATCAGTGGGGAATGGGCAGTCGGGCTGTCCTATAAATACTTGACAGGCGCTTACGGTTATATAGAACTCGTACACACATACCTCGAAAGAGTGTATATATCATCATTACTTGACCACTCATTCCAATTTATCGTGTGTCAGTGGGTGAAACAAAGGAGGTTCGTCCAATTACACAGTTCCTAACGCATCACTCAGAAAATATTAAGTGGAAGAGAAACTGATCCATTCCACATGTATGCTTTTCTATTGGATAACAAGATGATCCTTTCCATATATATGCTTTTCTATTGGATAACAAGATGATCCATTCCACATATATGCTATACTATTGATAACAAGATGATCCATTCCATATATTTGCATTTCTATTGGATAACAAGATGATCCATTCCATATTTATGCTTTTCTATTGGATAACAAGATGATCCATTCCACATATATGCTTTTCTATTGGATAACAAGCTGATCCATTCCATATATTTGCCTTTCTATTGGATAACTAGTTGATCCATTCCACATATATGCTTGTCTATTGGATAACAAGATGATCCATTCCACATATATGCTTTTCTATTGGATAACAAGAAGATCCATTCCACATATATGCTTTTCTATTGGGCATTAAGATGATTCATTTCACTGATAATTTTCCATAGCGAAACACATAGACCCTAAAACACAGGCAACACCACACGGAAAACAACGGGAAGCATCCCACGCACATGACTGTCTACTAGACAACAAGCTGACGCCTGCCACTCATACTCACACCACCATTGCATCTTCACACTCAGGCAAAACCAAGTGGAGAACGAGAAGGCGTGGGGGGCCAAAGTGTTCTACGGACAACCCATCCAACTGTTACACATCAACAGCAACAAGTACATCCAGATCAACAACAAGATGCCTGCACTCCTGCAGAAGAACAACATCCGCGTGGAGCTGGGCAGAGATGGGCATGAGGGCGGATGGTTTGTGATCATGCCTGTGTACAAACACAGGGCCGTGGGGCAGGAGGTGGTCACAGGCGATAAGGTATACACACACGCACGCACACAGGCACACACACACACACACACACACACACACACACACACACACACACACACACACACACA
>NW_014039920.1:0-7777 GCF_001186125.1 Sphaeroforma arctica JP610
ATATATATACATAATATATATAAATATATATAAACATATATATATATAAACATAAATTATATAACGCAAATAGTGTGACGAACTCATTGATGTTTTGGCGTGTGAATTCGGCTACCGTGAGTTTGACATGTGGAACCTGCAGTCTTAGTCGTGACGTACCATCCGTTTGCCCAAGATATAGTTGGATGTGAACGCTAAGACACCAGGTTGGTATGTAAAAACTATAACTCGCAATGACACGCAGATCCCACCATCACGTATGTGACACTGGTATATTCACGAAGATTCGTACCAATACATACATAAACAGTCTCAACGGAAGTGGACTTGGCATACTTTACCTATCAATCTTTTGCGGTGCGCGGATATGCAAGCGAACGTGCCATCATGACCGAGGATGTGCAAAGAGAACGAACAACAGCAGGCGAAGGATTCAGCGCTCGCCATTAAGGACAACAAGACACTTCGGGAACCACAACTAATTTGAACAAGCGAACAATAGAAGCTAAGTCCCCGATACCTTACAAAGATGCTTTTCGTTGACGATTCGTAAACAGAATAAGTACTATGATTTTTTGTTATCACTCACTGGATTCGACATGTTATATTCAACCAGATATTGGAGAAGAAGCGGTAAAGAGACGGGACTACCACCAACACAAAGCAAACAAGACCACTGAGCACTCCATAGACTATATAAACGCCTTCATACGCTTGTTTACGGTACTTGGGTCAGATATAGAACAAGTGAACCCACATGACATATAAGTAAATGACTGTAAAGAATGCACATGTTATTTTGGAATGTAGAACCAAGAGTAGCATCTGTACACACAGAGAACTCACGCATATAAGCAAACATATAAATACGTACACACTTTGTTACAATTATATAATTTGTGATGAAGTACCAATCCGGAGAAAATGTGGCAGCTCACGAGCATCACTCGATATATAGGAATGCGTGGCAAGAAAAAAAAAATCCCGAACCCAATTTTGCGACACAACAGTCTTGTATATATGAAACCAAGAAATAGACTTGTATCCAACACAAAAAAAACCCGGAATGGATCATCAATATAGAGAAATCCCATCAGACTCGCTGCTAAGGTGAGCATATGCGTGTATCTTGTATTCAAAGTTGAGAGCTATTATTCACTGCCTCGTGCAGGACTCTTGACCCCTTGCCAAGGTATGCCGAAATGAGGAGCCTCATTGAGGATGCCAGAGCCGGCATGGTCTAATTGGGGTTCCAAATTCGAGATTAAACAATCAGGCATCTTTTTCAGGACTTCTTAGCGCGATAGTAGATATTTAGAATATAAAATACATTTACATTACCACTACCATTAGACACCATACATATCCAACGTGCGGAAGCCACGGCTTGTTGACTACTAAACATACGTATGCATCTCATCAGACCAATTCCAAGTGGTGCACAAGACCCAACTTTACTTTATGCTAGAGTGTTATCATATACTTGTCATAGACCGCCCTCAACAGAGTATCATGGACGGTTCATCGCGCTCCAGCTTATTTAGGCCGGCGAGCACATTCGAATGCGAAACAGCAATCACCAGCCGTTGTATGTTTTTCAGCACGTCTCGCATATCAAACCCACTGACCCCAGCTATGGCCATGATCTGATAACAGTCCCAGTTCAGCAGAGTCACACCTCTGTGGTAGGCCGCACGGTCGACTTTCGTCCCATACAATGGGAACCTGTGGTGACACGTATCACAGGAAGTAAGCACGTGTAGTGCCAAACCAGGTTCTGCTGTGACAGCGGATATATACTTTATTTGCGTATACATGAATGGACAAAACAAATATGTGTGTCATCAACTTGCACAAAACACACCTGCATCGTGCTACAAAACATATCCTGAAAATGATGAGATATCCATGTAAATATTCATCTGTCAGTCATATTTGCAATCAATTGGCATCAGTGCCTGGTGTAGATGACAATAATTTTCATTCGAAACGTTGAGGCATAACTTAAAACGTGATTTATAATTCTAGCTTATAGATCTGTGTGCGTGCCTGGATATTAACTTAGTGGTTACCAAAGTATTCAATACTTTAAGTAGGCGTGTGTACGGCACTGATGCGAGGAGATGTGTAAAGGTGTGACTAGTCTTCGAACTCCAAGTGTGAAGGTGGCCAATAACACTATGAATCAGTCAACTACAGCATAAAAGATCGATTTACTGCTTACGGTCCTGATCTTTGTCCTTATACATTGCGTAAGAGTATACTTTGTAATTAGCTTACCAGAATGCACAATTCACATCGACATGTTCAAATGTTATCCATAAAACCCCTATAGAATACACATGCACTCGGAGACACTATTTCAACCCGTTACACCGGTTAAGAACGATTCTGTACATCTAATATATGTATCAGTTGTATATGTGCACCACGACAAACTTGTACGCACGCACAATCACGGATACCACAGTAGTGCAGATACTCGTACGTTTGAGACCCCGAAGGGGTGGTATGCTGCAGTATAGCTTACCGAGAGCCTTCAGAGTGCTTGGGATATCTTAAACTATATGAAAAAGGCACACAGACGCACAAAGACGCACACTAGGCACGCGGACAACACAACAGTGCACTTACACGTACGTTTGAGGCCCTAAAGGGGTGGTGTGCTGCAGTAAAGCCCACCGCGACCCTTTGGAGTGCATGAGATATCTCAAGCTATTAAAATGCACACACAGACACACATACGCACACAGACACATACGGATACCACACCAGTGCACTTACACGTACGTTTGAGGCCCTAAGGGGGTGGTGTGCTGCAGTATAGCCGACCGCGAGCCCTTGAGGTGTATGGGATATCTCAGCGGCACAGCCAGCAGCCGAGCCAACACCACTAAGAAGTGTGCAGCAAACCCCAACGCGGTAGCAGCACGCTCATCATCGCCACCGGCTGTGTATGCGTGTACGTGGAGTGGGGTAGGTAGAGCGGTACTACAGTTCAACATGGCGGTGATTACTTTGTGTGAATTATTTGTGGGCACAGTGTGCTTATGTCAATCTTCTTACAATGGGGTTTCTGCATGTCTTGGCTGAAGCTAAAGACAGCTTACCTGAGATGTCGGGTATGGAGGGCAGGACAACACTGGCGATCCGATACACGCCGCCTTGGAGCTGAATAGAGGTATAACAGAGTGCGGCGTTACAAACACATATGACGAGCATGATGAGATACGAATACACGGATCATATTGATCACTATGACGAGCATCATGAGATACATAACGAGGCAAAATTGCCGATTATGTCGCATGTTAGGCTTTATCGGACAACTTACAGAATTGATAGCGTTTTAGGGCACTAAGCATGGTGCTCATTTACGAACACAGCAATACGTGGAGATACATGTTGCCAAACAATATGGAAGAGCAGATTGCAGATACAAACATAGATACAATCACATATGTAGACTATAATATTGATTCTTGACCCTAATCGTCAGGTCATGCATAGCCACTCTGATTTATCAAGCTAATCGCTTACATTTTGTAACTCCCTTGCCCTTGCATCCACATGTGTGTCTGAACCATATCATTTGCGCAGCGAATACACAATTGTAGCAAACAAGATAATATAACCTTTGTATGTACACACACACACACACACACATGCGTATAAAACTATATATTAAACATATCCTATGTATAAAACTCACAAAACCATATACGACAAGCCAACAGGCGCCAAGACGGACACGCTCACAAACGTAAAGGACATATCAACATAACTTATACACGGGCACATACACAATCAAAAACGACAGACCAATATACTTTATACACGGACACATACACAAACACAAGACAACATACTCTACATACGAGTAAATCCCATACATAAACGTAAAATAAAATTAAACATCATATAACATACACAATCGTAAAAGTCAAGGAAGCGTACTCTACATACGGGCAAATAACATACACAACCGTAGAGTACAAGGCAGCATCACAACCGTGAAAGACAAGGTAACATACTCTACTTACAGCCAAATCAAATACATAGCCGTAGAATACAAGACAACATTAAAAACATACACAACAATGAAAGACAAGATAACATACTCTACATACGGGCAAATTACATACACAGCCGTAGAATACAAGACAAGGGATGCTACTCGGGAGGGGATGTAGGTGTACCTGAACCCTTACACACAAGAGGGTGTAGGTGTATACGACATACACAAACGTAAAAGATGAAACAGCGTACCCTACAAACTGACACACAACATACACAACCGTAAAGGTAAGACATCACATAACATACACAACCTTAAAATACAACACTATATACCCTATGTACGGGATAGATCTCCGATATCTGACGCACAAGCCGCTGCCGTCGCACCCCAATAAGCGCGTCTACACACGTGTTCTCCCAAACCACAGCCTCAGTCTCGCGTATATATGTCTGCAGCGCAGAGCAGTTGCGTCTATGCACTTCACGGCCCGTACGCAAGCGTTTGCGAACCAACTTGCACTCATTCTCCACCAGATACTTGGCGTGCTTGTCGGATTGTAGACCCGCACTAGCCAGCTCTAGACTGTGTGTGAGGTGTGCGATGTTCATTCGCGTGGTCTCCAAGCGCCTCAGACACGTGCTCGAACCTTGATGTGTATGTGTTGTGTTTGCATGTGTGCCTGTACCGGTAAGCCCATGTGAGCTTCTACTGGGGTGTGCGTGTGTATGTTGTGCATCGATATACATAGGTGTATGTGTGGGTGAGGTTGTAGAAGTTGTACCTGCGTGTACATGCGCATGTGTGCCTGTATTCGAGCGTGCACGTGCATTGCTGCATGTCCGCGAATGCCTAGCCTCGCGCGGGCTTGTACTCACACGCTTGTGCATCAGCCTCAGCATACGACTCTCCAGATCTGCCACATTCCTCCTTGATTGTCTACTCTCGTCGCATAGCGATCTCACCCGGCTGAAACTATCTGCACTATAACTCGCACAAGTGCGCACCCTCCCCCGACCACTCGCCCCTAGATTAGGACTCAATTGGTCCCCATCCCGAGAGCCTGAGTTTGTATGACTACTTGCACGTGAGTGTGTTCCCTTCTTACCTTTAACACTTGCGCTACTCAAGCTCCTCGTGGATTGCATACCCCTATCTGACGTCCGTGTGCCGGGACCAGCCCGCACCCGGGTCTGGCCATGCTTACCTGTTTTATTGTCCACTACCAACTCCTTGTTGCCACTCACGCGTGCACCCGAATCCGTCGGCGAGGGTGCAGCCCCAGTCTCAGTGTCGCTGGATCTGCCTTCGCCGCGCCTATCGTTGGCGTGTGGCATATCTATTGCTTTGCTTGCGGTAGTCCGGCCCGAATCGTGTGTACCACCATCCCTATCCTTATCTGCATTGAACCAATCTTTACTATCGTGTGTAATATACGTACGTGGCGCTCTCTCAAGCACGTGCGCGGGTTGCAGATTGTACGGCCACTGATCAACCGTGGTGTAGTAGCCCACACACTTCTGTGAGCCGGGTATGGTCTTGTCCGTGTCTAATTGGAAGATCAGAGTGTTTGGCTGGAATATCAAGTTGTTGAACACGTCCGTTGCGTGCGACCGGCACATATGTTGCGGCACACACGGCGCTATAACCTCCAAGTCACACATATTCAGGTCCCATTCTGCTATCAGCAACGGCCCTGTAGAGTTACGTGTGCGGGAGTGTGATCGGTCTTGTTCATGCCTCGCCCGTGTATCTTTGACAAATCCTGTGTACGGTTTCTTACTATGTACCACACAATGTCTGTGCTTCCTCAGAGCTAAGTTACTACAGGTGATCTCCTGACACCCGTCGCCATCGTCTCCGTCCCCTACTACACTCCTATACTCACTCACACTCTTGTGTGTGGCACTGTTACATGCACTTTCGTGTGCGTCTGGATTTAATGTCCACACACGTACCACAAACCTGCGCAGAGATGGCTTTACCCCAGCCGCCAGCTGTGTGTGGTCAAACGGCCGCCAAGTGGGATTGGAAGTTCGGTACACAATCTCACTAACATATACGGGTACTTCGCAGACTCCCGTGTCTGTGATCCTACTTTCATCTATGGTTTCACTACTATCGTGTAGTGGATTGAACTCGTCATCATCGAAGGTGTCTATGCCAGAGGCTCGTACGGGTGTGGCACTGGGGCTATCTATGTCTGGATGTTGGCTAGATGCTGAGTATATACACGTGCATACTCTCCGCGGCCGTGCAGGTGGCGATGTGTGTGTGTGTGTGTCTGTTTGTGTATGTCCATGGCCTTGTGTATATGTGTGCAGTGTATAGTACACATCCCCAGGCTCTCTGAACAGCGGATGCAACAAACTCCGAGCACATATACCAGACACATGTCTCAGCCGTTTTTGCTGGCGGGGTATGCTATCCGGTTGCCTCAGTAGTGTGACATGTACTTTGTTTAGGGCTAAAGGGGAAATTGTAGGTATTAGAGATGTCGGCGTGGTCGAGCGCGAGCCCTTTATGCGGTCTGGGGCTGGGCGTGACCTTAACATAACCTTAGAGATATCGTGTATTTTACGTACATATTAAGAGCCTGCATTCGTGCGTATATGCCAGTGAATATAGATACTAGCTATTCGTTAGAGGTTGGCATAGACGTACCAATCTGTCGCGTTTGAAACGTGACACAAGGCGTATCAAACATGCATACTTGTCGATTTTGCATGCAGTACACTTGGCCGTTATTTATGTATATACAATATGTGGACTACCGAATGTAAACATACCTATTTGTTAATATGTATGTAGGACATATTTTAAATAATATTATTTATAATAAAGGGGTCCTTTTGACTGAGGATTGGTAAACATTATAGTGTATTTATTAGTGTATCATACCAACATTGAGCTAATACTAAATATATATATATGCATATACCCGCTACCAAGTACCGAACAGTTCTATCTGCGAATCAGTCGCAGACTTCAATGCACGCATACCATTGAAAACCCCTATCAAATAGGTATCGGAATTACATTTGATACAGTACAGATGTCGGATAGGATCCATTATAGTAGTCCATCGTCCATGGGCGTTTTTACCGTACATCCGCACCATGCACTTCACGAGCTGAGCATGCCTAAAGAAGAGCCATCGGAGCCCTAGAAGTGCTACCACTTTCTGGGCAACGTCAGAGTGACAGCATGGCGCTTTCGCTTGATGTTGATATCATTATCGTATTATGTATCGTCTTGAGCTTCATAGGACTATGCCTGGCGATTATTCTGTGGCAGGTTGGAGGAGCATGTTGTATGGATTTGGGGGTCTGCTATGTAGTATTTTATGTCATTGGCTGTATACAGTTTCCGTGACGCGTAATTGAATACCGATCTGGGGTAAACTCTTGACGATCATTGCTTCGTAGATTTCGTCGAATAAGGATAGACCTTCACGCTTAGAACGCCACCATGTACATAACATTATACAGAGACACGTATTTTAATATATACAAATCACATTCGATTGTTTTGGTCTATATAACAAGCATGTGTGGAGAATTATGCATAGATGTATACAAAGGTATCTCTATAGGTACATATATATATATATATATATACATATATGTACGTATAAATATAGTATATATATACACTATAAATTACATATATACACACACATATATATATATATATATATATATATATATATATATATATATATATAGTAGTATATATATATATATATATATATATATA
>NW_014039920.1:7797-14096 GCF_001186125.1 Sphaeroforma arctica JP610
TATATATATATATTATATATATAGTTTATATATATACTACACACACACATATATATATATATATATATATATATATATATTATATATATATATATAGCAATCGGCTTAGTCACGGTGTGGCATTGCTCGTTCGTGCTGGTATATGAGCCATGAATTGTTCCGACATCTGAAATTTTTATTAGCTACAAGCCCACTCACCACCTATCTGCCCCGTACGTATGGTTGTGCTGTTCACTTGTGTCAGTATAATTATTGCTATGGAGCTGCATGACAACATACTGCCAAGCCTTCCGTCACGTTCACCATATCTCTTTCAGCTTAAGTGATTGTGTTATCTTTGCTTCCTTAGCTGATACGAAGAGGTTATGTGGGGCGTACGGTGAAGGTCAATGTCAAAGGCGATGGTACGCAACGATTTGAGATAAACGATCTGTTTAACAGCACAGATCCATCGGATAGGGGTAAGAGCTCACGTTATATGCATCGGTCTTCCGAGGTACCACCGCTTGTTGCTCTCAAGACTAGTTGTCAGCATTAACATACTTTGGTGGCGAGGGGGTTTGTACACTATGCAGTATATGACATTGATATATAAGTACCTGTATGTGTTGAGGGAGGCTGGCGATTGGACGTCTGTGAAGTGAACAGGAAAGGGTATGGGTATACTCAAATCACTTCCGTTTCGTAGTACATTTATTTTCACGTTTTGTGAGAGGCGCTTGCTATGTGTGTCATGTGCTATAAGCAGAACTACTGTTGGTTACCTTGTGGGTTGTCCTGTATTTATTATACAAGGCGTACGAACGTGCAGCAGTCCTTATACTGAGCCTGGACATTGATCGTTAGGCTTTACCCAACCGGCATTTCATGTGAGTTGGGGTTACGCCTACTCGATGGGCACCTGTCTCGTCGATGTGTCATTCAAATCGTTTGGGGAGCGTGCTGAACTTGTGATCTTCCTGTGAGGGTCTCTAGGTAGATATTACAAAGTATGATTGCTGAACCGGTCTGTTTCTCGCTGTGTTCAATCAGGGATACCCCTAGTATGCCGGGACTCTGATGTACCCGCCGTATTCACCATCCAGGCCATTGAGCCACAACCATTCATAGTCTTAAGCACTGAACCGTGGCAACCCCTCAAGCTATACATCATTATATGACTGAAGATTACATCTCAGCTATCATATATAGCAAGGTGAGGCGGGCATGCATGTACAAGGCACGTCCACACACACGCTAAGGCAAAGTGCTCAGAGGCATATACAAACATAGCTGTAGCGTGGCCAAAGCTAACTGAAGTTGTGCGTGTCATGCTGGCTGAGTCGGCGTACACCACACTCTATCTGCCCTGCTTCGGCAACACAAGAACCAATTACGGTATTAGTATGACCACGTGCTTAGAGCTCATAGGGCTGTGCACAACACGTTCCGGCCCTATATGCATGAATCGCTCGCTGCAGACGAAAAGTTGAGACCATGACACTTGAAGTTTAGGGTTCAGGTCTGTACTAATCGCCAACCTATCTCCTTCGAGCGTTGTGGGTTCGTATCACTATGAGTGGTTGGTATATTGGTATAGCCGTTCACTCAGCACGTACCCGAACATGTTAACCTACATATATACTATGCTTGTACGCGAATCTGTGTGCATGCGCACGTCTAATTGCCCGCAGGAAGAAACACGCGGACCACGCAGCGCGGATGGGGTGATCGCGATAAGTAAGTAGCGTAGTTGCACTTTAGCGTACAGCTCTTGCTAGACAAATATCTAGACCGCACCTTTCACATATATATATATATATATATCTTTATGTTACTATGTTGATATACGTATACATATATACAAAGATATATATACTTATGTTTACATTTACTTGACCACATATAGGCATGTCACAGCACGAGCGAGGTGTACGCTCTATCCAGGTCGCGTGGGAGGATATCAGCGTGGGACCTTTACTGGGCAAGGGAAGTTTCGGGGTGGTGTACAAAGCCAAGTATAGGGGTTCCGATGTGGCCGTGAAAACCCTACTAGACCAGTCCCTGCATGCTCGCGTACTCAAAGAATTCGAGTCGGAATGTATGATTTTCGCGGAATTGAGGCATCCAAACCTGATTTTGTTTATGGGGGTGGTCACGACAGTGCCGCATCTGTCGATTGTGACCGAACTTCTGCCAAATGGAGCGCTCAGTAATGTTCTTATGGACGAAAGGGTATGTTATCCTTTTAGTGCTGACTACAGTGCTTATTGTCAAGGCCTTGACTCTGTCAGTGCCACGCTCATCTGTGTGCCAGTCTATCGTAGGTGTCGGTGAGGGGCTGAGACTTCAATGCATTTGTTGGCACATGTGTGGTGTACGTAAACCCGGATGACCTCGAACACATCACAAATTAATATCCAGTATTGTGTATTTTATGTTCACCTATCCTTCTCGTACCCATATATGCGTGCTAGTTAAATCACCACACCACTGCATCTGTCAACCTTCAGCTGTGTAGATCATATTCTCATCTCACGATAACTTTGATTCGTATTGGCCGCTATAAATAGATTTTCATCGATGTGGGCAGGCGTTTACAGATGGCGCTGGACATCTGTCTTGGTATGGCCTATCTACACACGAATAAACCTCCAATCATCCACCGAGATTTGAAGTCACCGAACATCCTGGTAGATTCCAATTTTACTTTGAAGGTGAGAGTCTGCGTGCGGATATGGTTTTGATGAGTAAGGTTTATCGCCGGTATTCGCTCTGTTAGAGCAGGGCGATTGCACAAATTTCTGAACACATCAGTATACGCCCAGGCACACGCACACATACACACACACATACACACGTATATATGTATGTATATATATATATATATATATATATATGCATATGCACATGCACACGTACATGCATACGCAAACGCAAACGCGTACGTACATGCAATGCACACACCCACGCCCATACATATGCACTATATATATATATATATATAGTATATGTCTCTATGTCTCTATGTCTCTATATCTCTATATCTATCTGTCTATATCTATACCTATATATATTTCTAAATATATGTATTTATAAATCTATAATATGTAATGTATATATAATCACTAAGTAGTACTTTTGGGCCGACATAACAGATTGGAGATTTCGGCCTGGCGGGGCTTGTCGCGGCGGAGCCACTCATAGCCGACCCTGATGTACCTGAATGTAGTACTATGAGCGTCGTACCTGATGAGGTCAGTAGTTCTGCAACGCTGCCTGTATTCAGTGAACGTTCGCGAACATCTCATAGGTTCTTGAGCAAAATCTTTATGAATGGGTCTGAGCCTGGACCTTCGGATCGGAACGTAACCGGCATAGGTAAGTGATTCCATTCATACAGCTCATACTTTGCCTCTGAGAGCGTTGCAGATATTCTAATGGTCACACATATATACTAGAAAATGTGTGACATGTTGTACCGATCTAGTTGTGATCTGCAAGTACATACTTCCACATATGTGATTATCTGTATCTCTTTATATACTCGTATGCCCACATCAGTGCTCAACCACTAGTTGGTCTCGCAACAGCAGCTTCCCTATACGAACGTGTCTTCGCCTTCGCTTAGGCTTGGACATAGACTGCCGTTCAGGCCCTGAGGCTCACAAGTGTAATTGGGTAGCAGCTTACAGCAGTTTGGAACACTTTAACGCTACTTGTACAGTCTATTCACTATAGTATATATGCCATATTTATATATATATAGTTATATATAGTCATATATAGTTATATATAGTTATAGTTATATTTATTTGCAAGGGCGAAGAATGAGCGCCTTCTTACTTGCATTGACAACCACACTTGAACAGCATCGCCTACCAAGAATACACAGTGCTTCAGTTGACTGTTACTATCAACTGTTTATATATAAACACAACCTACTTATCGATAGAAAAGAAGATTGGCTTCTTCCCTCCACTTGAATGCACACACCACTCCCACTCGATAGCCACACCCGCGCTGCAAACCTTATACCGCAACTTGGGTGGCTATGCGACTATGCTCTCGCCAGACTACTGACGCCTATCGCTATCAATTGTTTGTACCTACACACCCCGTAGAGTTGCACGCTGTGGCGATTCCTATGCAGGAAGATACGTCTTTCCGTGTACCTGAGCCAGCGCCGCCGCCCAAACCTAAGAACAAGTTCGCTGGGACAATCATGTGGGCCGCGCCTGAGGTTCTCCGGCTGGAAGGGTGTACTAAGAGCTCGGATATTTATAGTTTTGGGATAGTTCTGTGGGAGTTGGCGATGCGTAAAAAACCCTACGAGGATATGCATCCCCTGTCGGTCAGGTATCAGGTGGGTCTTGTGTTTAGGCTTAGCTTCACTCTGCCATACGTGCCGTGAATGGGGATTGAGTTATTGATTGCGTCTCAATGACAATGGAGCTCGCTTATGTAATAAGTTGTGTGATGTGTGTTGTGTGGTGTTGTGATGTGTCTATCTATTCCGTGGGTTGTCGTATTGTGGTATTCCCATGGGATCATTTGACGGTGCAGGGGTAGGAGAGGGTAAGCACGCACATGTCGAGTCTGCCCAAGCGTCGGGTGTGCACGCTGGTGAGAATTTTACTGTGCTGTGGTCTGATACTTGTTACGCACCAAGCATGCACACGTGGGGTTGTAGTGTACATAGAGTTGATATTATGGGTGCGTCGTTCTGCTGTATATTGAGCTGATATGCGATGGTCGGGGCTCCCTCGGCCGGTGTGGTGTTTAGTGTTACTTGTGTTTTTGACATGTGCCCATGAAGCGATGTACGTGTTCGGGTGACTACACGACGCATGCAGCGCTGGTATCGTATAATAGTATGTATCCATTCCGGTACAGCGAAGCTTTCAGCAAATGGAATCTATCACCAAATATATCTACGAATCAGATTCGGGCCTCTGGCCCGGCTTATGCGCAGAGAGTAATTATTGGAGCTATGCCAATACTACTTGCTAGATCGGCACATCTCGTCACACTACCACGTTCTTTCACCCCTGTATCTCCAACACTAGATATGCAACTCATTTCTTACTATAACTATGTCGCGGATTGATCGTGTTCATGGCACTGAGTACTCTCACCGTATCAATACCTGCGGGATTGAGGTCAGGATGTCTTTGGGCTCACGCCTGATTGTCCAGAATGGTGCGTATATGAAATCGGGCCAATTTCAAAGCTTCAGTAAATTGAAATACCACACACATGCGATACCCGTGCAAGTGATTGTAGCTGTTGCTAAACCACACTAGTATGTTGTGACACGTTTACGTGACTGCATTGGCGAGTATCACCGCACGTACGCGGCTCACACATCCATCCACAAGACTTGTTTATCCAGAATAGCAGCTTTTTCGTTATCTATCGGCATAACGGGCCTGTGCTTGTGTAAGCAAATCGCACAGGTGTACGCCGAATTGAGTGATAACTATTAGTTTTTGGGTACAGAGAAGAGGTACATAGCATGTAGTAGTTATGAGTGGTTGCGTCTGATAGCTGGATCACAGAGAAGCCCACATAACTATATACCATACAGGTGAGATTATCTTAATTCATATTCTGATCATCCTTTTCGACTAAAGGTAATGCGACAGGGCGCGCGTCCCACGCCACTACCAGAGGCGACAAACTCAATCCGTGATCTTATGGAGTCATGCTGGGCGGAAAAGGTTGAGGATAGACCAGGTGAATATATATATATATATATATATTATATAGTACACAGGCACACACAGATATATACACACACATATATATATATATATATATATCCATACCTTCCTACGCATACATATGCAGCTATACACAAAATTAGCGACGTGTAGGGCGTACTCAGATGTAACATCCTCTAACACACTCACAAAAGAACCATGTCCCATGTCACCATCCCAGCGACTCGGGGCTGCCTTGAACCCACAGAATATGTACCTTCATGCGTAGGCTACACATGTTCGCGAACACAATGCCCTATCGTACAGCTATAGTGCACATACCTGGTTCAAACAGAATACACGCACCTATGGCAATCGTAGACTACGCGCACTATCATATATAGACGTATCACCCCTCGCCCGTTGCACCACTGAGCCGTGTTGCGAGTGACTGGCCCAGCTGTATGGGTTTTCTGATAGTTTTGTTTATTCTTCAAATTACGGCCATTCAGAGAGCTTTGTGGCCATCGCCAAACAGATTGAGAAGTACCGCGACGACGAAGGCTTTAGCCAGGTGTGTTGTGCTGTCTCTCTGAGTACTGCTGCACTATATAT
>NW_014039920.1:14116-17274 GCF_001186125.1 Sphaeroforma arctica JP610
ATATATATATGTATGTATATATATATATGTATATGTATATATATATGTGTGTGTAGCTAGGGGGTGACAACTCGCCAGAGGTTACGTTTTTTTCTTCTCGCTGAAATAAGTTGTGAAAATTAGGCAAATGTGCAGTCTCAAACCGGAAAACGTAACCTTTAGAAGGGGCCCTGTACAATCCGCGCTGGGTGTTGGTGATTGTTGATAGTTTTGTACCAGCGTCCATCACATCATAAGTGTATTTGTTCGAGGGCTATGTTGGGAAGATTGTCTGTCGTGCGTTCCGTTCGGTACAAATCTGTGGCCACTTGATCGGATACAGTTGGTCATATGGACGAAGGCATTATCCACCCGTGGCACGGCTGCAGTGTGGTGTGTCTTGGTCTAGTAGAAAGTGTATATGCGAGAATCAGCGCGAACATCCCCGTGCATGATTTCATCGGATTTTTACGACCTACTCATTGCTACCCCACCTTCCGATTTAGAGAGATATATACATTAAATCCAACTTTTCATTTTTCCTGACGACCCATCAAATATCCATATGCAATCTCAGGATCTTGCCTCTCTTGGGCGGACTACTTCCACGGGCCTGTCGTCAGTGTACAATTCGGTAGGTAAATATGTATATTTTTATGTACATATATATATACTATATATATATATATATATATATATATGTATATATATATATATATATATATATACATATACATATACATATACATATATATATATATATATATATATATATATATGTATGTATGTATGTATATATATATATATATATATATATATATGTATATATATATATATATATATATATACATATATATATATATATATATACCGAAGCGCCATGTACTTGCCTTGAGCAGCTGTGGTCTCACGTGGTTCACTGCATCTGCTACTATATATCTGGTGGACGTGTGTGTTTCGCTGAGAATATGCCTGTGTTGACTACCAATTATGCCAAATATGGCATTAGGCGATGGTGGCATCTATCTATGTTTGTGTTGATTAATTAGTGGATAATGTCTTAGCCTGTACACACCTTTTCCAATCTTGTTCGCGTTGGGTGGAGTCAATGACGTAATCCAATAGCTGTGATTGACTGCAGCGACAAGGCCCATTGTATGTTGCTGTACCCACACCGTAGTCTAAAATATCATTTCAAGTGGGTGAAAGCCGAAAATGTATCATCGGAATCGTTCTCGAAACGTTTCTGATGGATGATCCTGAACCAGGAGTACAGGCAGATGCTAAGGACCGAACTATATTTATTTATTTCGGAAGTTAAAAGTTCACATAGACTACCAACAATCCAGTTTGTTCAACGGCATGGGCATCACCCTACGGTTTTAAGCATTCTTTTTTTTCTATCTTCAGAATACATCGGACACTCTCAGTTTATTCCACCGAATCATTTTGGTACACTCCCAGTCTGTTCTACGGCATAGATATCATCCTATTTTCCTTTTTGAAACATAATCTCGTCTATTTTTAGGAACACCTCTGACTCTCACAGTCTCGTCTATGTCTAGCGTACTTCCGACACGCCCAGTCTGTTGTACAGCATCGATACCATTCTGTATTTCTTCAACATATTTCTTTATGTTTTTAGAATGCCTCCGACGCTCCCAGTCTGTTCCACGGCATGGATATCATCCGGGCCGGTGTGCTTCTTGCGTGCGTGGTAGAACCAACCACCCCCGTCAACTATCTAAAGATACTGGAAGAAGCTGTATGTTCACTTGATATTCCTGTCATGACTCAATATTCGTCACTGAATTATGTCACTATACTGTGGAATATATTCACTCGATATCCCCGTGTTAGACTAGATATTATACATATATATATATATATATACATATATACAGATATATATATATATATATATATATAATAATATATATAGTGTGTGTGTGTGTGTGTGTGTATGCATACATGCATGTATGTATGTTTGTATGTATGTATGTATGTATGTATGTATGCATGTATGTATGCTTGTATGTTTATATGTATATTTATATGTATTTATGTATGTATGTATGTGTATAGATATATATAGATTTATTCATGGATGTATGTTTGTATGTTTGCATACGTATATGAATAAACACACACATATATATATGCACAAACATACATATACACATTTATTTGGCGGCTGAATACATGTATTCTGCTAGTATTTACCTTCACCAATACACGCGCACACGCGGAATAGCTCATAACCATTAGTCATTAGTATGCTCCTACGCTTTGCACCCACACACCTACACATGTTGTTGCAGAGGAAGACTCTCGACTCAGTGGTCGAAAGCGCCACGTCCGAATACACGTGTCACGTCGAGAAAATCAGCCGAAACAAGTTTCGTAAGTCTTACTTGCACATATCTGGATCTGTATGGTATATGGGTGAATGTATGGGTCTGTGTGGGTGAATGTGTGGGTATGTTTGTTTGGATATGTGGGTTTGTATAAGTGAATTTCTGCAATCGTATGCTGCTTAGTTCATAGAGCGCATTTATTTGTCAGATGAGCTTTGCTTGCTCATAGTTTTCGAGTCTAACTGCCACTCATGTAGCTAGTTATATGTGCGAATTGGTATGCGTGCATCTGTGCCTATCTCCGCATGTTGAAATAGTCTCGATCGTATGCATGTGTATTTTATGTACGCTACATTCTTGTTTAAAGTTATATTTATGTGTATGTACGCCAAGGGTCACTATGGGTGCAGCTCCCGATTCTATTGCAGATTTGGCCTATTTCGTAAGCAACACGCATATAATTACATATACCGTTGTGTTTATGTGCGACAAATTATCTCTGCTCAAATATGCATGTTGCTGACATTGTCAGCTTGCGGATCCCAGGTACATAGGCACATACGTGTCCGTGTGCTCGCCAGTTGCATATTCGTGTATTGCATATCATATCATACGGTACTCTGGTGCACCGAACCCCTTTAGATATATATATACACACACACACATATATATATATATATATATGTATGTATGTATTTTATATATATATATGAATGTATGTATGTATGTATGTATGTGTATGTTTATCTATATCTATATATATATGTATATATACATATATCATACATACATATATTTAAATATATATATTATATGTATAGG
>NW_014039920.1:22357-32916 GCF_001186125.1 Sphaeroforma arctica JP610
GTGTGTGTGTGTGTGTGTTTATGTTTGTGTGTGAATCTATATTAAATTTTCCTCCGTAATTACAAGTTATTGAAAATGAGCATTCTCGTTATTTTTTTCTAAGTGTGTTTGTGTACAGCTTCAAGGTAGTGTGCACTGGGATCACTTCTTTGTTTCCAAATCAAATCAACACTGAGCAAAACTTTCACACCTCATATACATAAACCTCATCCCCTGTGAGGATCACCTTCATAGTAGCTTTTGGATCTGCGTTTTATGCATGTGCACGAGGATACCTGAGTTATGTACTATATATATATATATATGCTACGAGCATTCCTTTTTTTGTTATCGACAGTATGTCTTGGACTTGTTTACATGCAGGTGTGGCTAAGAAGGAAAATAGACGAGGTTGGTAGGAGTGATTCGTCAGTACTACTCACCGAACAAGCTAAAATAGTATTGTAAGTACATTTTTGTGGGTTATAAGTTCGTTGTGGCTTCACCATTCAACCAACGAATGCGAGTCCGCAAATAAGTATCAGACAAGTGTCTGATTTGTCATATGGCTGACTGGCACTGGCCTATCAATTGTCTGATGGGTCCTATGCTTAGAATAGGAATATGCGTGATAGGTGGTCTGCAGTATTGGCTTATGCCACCCACAACTGTTGATTTTTTGACACACAGTCGGATTGGCTTAGAAGCCATCGTGTGAAGTCGTTTATTCTTTTTGGCTGCACTTGTGGCTAGGTATGAGAGGACATTAATCCAGGAAGGGGTTTGCGAAATGTTTGATGCATCAACCTACAAAACCGTAGTACTCTGATTGACCACTAGACTGGGCCTTTTGTCACCAATGGAACGAACCCGATTTTCCAATAAACACATTTATCTTCCAAATTAATGCCATTAAAAAACTCACCGACTACCTTATCCGACTATCAAGGGGCCGTATCAAACGTCCTGAATAAATCCATCATACTCGTCAAACGTCCTATATAAATCCAACATACCTTCTTTCCATCCCTCTCCTGGCAGGCGTGTGCGGCATCCGCAGATTGCCGCATTTCTGGGCTTCATCATGAATCCCGTTATCACATTTGTGTATGAATCGTTCCAGAACGGACCGTTGAGCACATTCCTGTTTGACCTGTCTCACCCGCTCACAATGCGGTGCAGGTATGTATGTATATGTATGTATACACATATATTATTCCAATCGGTAGGTATATGTAGCTACGTGTTAGAGGGTGAGTCAAGTGTCACTCTAGCGATGAGATGACACCCTGATTGTATACTTCCAGATCTCATGGGGGATATGCAATATCAGTTAGTCACTTTTGGTGATCATTTGCTCGCTTGATATTCGCGGATCTGTGTCAGGTCTATTAAGCGTGACAAACCTCTTAACAAAATAATTTCGAGGGGGTAGTATAAGTTCCCAAATGTATGGTTTTTCAAATTTTAAGTTAAAAACCAGACCTTAGTGCGCCGTGATCCTGTGAATGAGGGTGTCTATTGGACCTAGTCTCTATACTCTCCACAGTTACTCTGGATACGTGCATGGCACCTTTTTGTACTCCAATCGTATCATACGGAGTGAAATACTATGCATACTAGCCAAACCTATGCAGTCATTCAAGTTGTGACTTTGTTTCTATCGAATAGGTTCGAAATGGCGCTGGATATAGCTACCGGGATGCATTATCTGCACAACTGCCAGCCGCACGTTGTGCACTTGAACATCACGCGTCACTCTGTGTTTGTAACACGGAAGTATGAGGCAAAGCTGGGTGACTTTACCACCGCCGTATCGATGGGTAGTCAGAGCGACGAAAAACGGTAAGAGTGCTTGTACTCGGACGCATAGGTATTGGTGTATGTGTGTGCTATCATGTTATCATATCCGGCCGCAGACTCGAGTATCATGGGTGTTCACTGATGCATCGTTAGTTACACACAAATCAATGACCACGAGTTGCTTGGTGCACATAGGGTCTCAGTAGATGAGTAGTTGAGCTTAAAAATGGATCGAGATTGTTTACGCACATATGTATGCATGTATCTGTGTTGTTAATATTTATTTGTCCGGACCAGTCCATGTCAATGTATCACAACTACAGGCGCAAATATATACTCGTCCCGACATAATTTTTTTATTACTTGCATCTCAAAGAGCACATTCTCTCCATGGACTTGTCCTCAGTCTACTTATGGGCATTTCGACCTATGCATCACCTGCGGTCTACAGCCATACCCGGCTTTGTTCTCTCATACCCGTAAGATCCTTTGCACAACCGTGTGAATAATATTTACTTATGCATCACCTGCGGTCTACAGCCATACCCGGCTTTGTTCTCTCATACCCGTAAGATCCTTTGCACAACCGTGTGAATAATATTTACTTAACAAATATGCAACGGCCTTGATCAAGACTTTCGTTTTCGAACACGGAAGGTGTGAGTGCACATCATACTGTTCCCATCACTCTGTAGCAGTCATGTGAAGTTAAATATATGTAAAAATATGATGCATACATTCTATTCAGCTCAGCTCATGCGCCCCTGTTTTAGATACAAGCAAGAGTGCCTGGCAGATATCCAAGCGCTGGGCAAACTGCTATTCGAATTGATAGCCCGAGAGGAATGGAATGTAGTGAGGTTCAAAGCACTCGTAGAGCAATGTACTGCTCTCGACCGACCCTCCGAAGTAGTGGAAGATACAGCTCCACCGCCTCCGCTCAGCACACCACCTGACTCTGCAGGTAAATCCGCATTAGTGAGACGAAGTATTAACGCCGATGGCGACCATGCCGACTGTAAAGCACGCGGCCCTACGGTAAACCACCCAGAGAAGGGTGAAGCTTGTACTGAGCAAGTGGAGGGTATTAGTAGTATTCAGCGGGAACGACTACCACCGACAGAAGTGGACGCCCTGATGCGCGAGCCGTCATGTGCCACGCGCGAGGCCGTTAGAATGGCTGTGCAGCTGATTGAGGCGTGTGTGTTTGCGAGCGATACGGTGGACTCCGAACCCATCAAGAGCGCACGAGTGGTCAACCGGTTAGAGAAGATAATCATGTCCTTAGGTGATACGTAGCAGGGGCTATAAAGTGATTAAAATTCAACTATTAGCTATCGTTAGTCTTTCGTACATTCTATCATGGGTTGGGTTCTTATTTATTGTCTCCATTGGGTTCGGCAGATCGTTGGATTGAGGAGTGTACACGCTTGCTGTTGGCCTACATCCTTGTTTTGCGACCCATAACGAAAAAAATTCACAACGTATTGTATAAAGATTTGCCTATAAATTGTGGGCAGCTCACGCGAAACTGTTTCTCGCACTCGTGTCATGTGCAATCGCAAACGCAAATAAGATCGAGCAAGAGTTGTGTATGTCTCTGTCTCAGTCTATGCATTTACCTAAAAGTAAGTGCGCGAGCCGTAGGAGGAGGAGTGAGCCGTGTGGTTCTCATTGACACGGATATGAGGTTTAACTAATAAACTGAGACGTCTACTCGAATGCACTAGTCGAATTAACGGAATTTAGATCTAGGGCAATGATGTCTTTAGCGGGCACCTATATTCTGCATGGTTAATACAAACTGAGACTATCCATTTAAACAACCTGTGTTAGTACACATCATATTTTCACACCACAAGAAACCCAATAGTGTATCGCTTCAAACATGTATATAGTTCAAGCTAGAGTTTAATCCAGCTCAGGTGTCGTCTTTTAGCTAGATTATAGCAATATTCTGTGCGTGACTTTGATCATGCGCGACTTCTGAATGACACAATATGCGTTACAAGGGCCAGTCCGACAAAAATTGGTTGGAAAGCCTCTGCATTGTGTGTTGCACTGGGATTCAGCCCAACTTCTTGTCGTTCAAATTGATCCGGGTAAATTTTAGGATGAATTTATCGCCTTTCATAGATGATCACCTCTTCCCGGAGAGGTGATTTTGACTGACCGCAATTACATGCGTGAATTCATATTCTACAGACATGATTCGACAAGTTTTATTCGCGATTATACTTCCATACGGCATAGTATTACTATTTAACCATTGAGTCTCAAATGAATTAGAATCACATTGCATTTTTGAACATATCAACTGCGAGCACGCTTGGAACAAAAAATGTTGCAGAACAAAAGCATCACTCTCGTATTCGCGCTAGCAGCGACTGTATTGGCGGTCACGTGCACTGATGGCACTGACAAGACCACATACGATGCAGGCAAAGACCAGGCAAAAGCGCAATGGGATGCATCTTTTCAATTCACTGGCTGTGATAGAGTGGACGACCTGTTGCAGATCACAACAGACAGCGGCCCCACAGAACCGACTTGTCTCGTGATGGGGTATCAGGATCAGTTGTCAATGAGTTACGCCGCAGCGGTGGAAGAATGTGACGTAACATGCGCAGCAGACGCTGAACAAATGGCCAAGGAGCAATGGGATGCGGCTTTGATTGACATTGGATCAGAGTGTGCCAAAGCAGACCAAGTTTTAAGCTACACTCTGGGAGCTGCCCCCGCCACACCACAATGCGCTAATGATGCCTATGTGGCCAAGATTCAGGCACTTTACACCGAGAAATTCAGCAATTGTATCGAGGCATGTCAGGGGAACGGCAAGCAACACGGTTTCCGTCTGGGACAACAGTTCTGTGGTGTAGCCGCCATACTTTTGGTTGGTGATCCACTGGTGGTAGCCATTTGTAATCTGGAAGAGGAAAGGGCATGTAAGTTGGCGATGAAGGAATATGCACTGGATAACTGCGCAGATGAGTATAATAAACGAGGCATATTACAATGATTTGGAAACTGGTTGCGCTATCACAATATGTCCGGATGCCAGATCTTGAGATGGCATCTGTACTGCTCCCATATGATTTTGTCACGGTTGGTGAGGGTCAAGACCGGATCAATGTGTTTCATCCATATGTTGCTGATGTGTCGGCCCGGATCACACTGGTGAAATGTTACAATGTATCCAGACGGTACTACACCCAATGCTGTAGGAAAAAGGAGTATACTGTACGCACCGGAACATTGTGAGTGTATATCGCGCATTCATTTTGAATTCGTTCCCGCTTGTTTAATGCAACCAGATAAGACGATCCGCTACCGCAGTTTACGTTGCGAGGGAGCATGTTTTTTGAGAGCTCTTTATAAATATATATATATACATATATCTATACCAATTCAGGGTTTGCGCGTAGTGAATTCGAAACACATGAACGCACGCTCTGCACGCATCTCGCACCAAGATTACATTGTAAACTCATTTTGTGCTTTTAAAAGTATGTATTCATAAAAAAACTTAACCCATGAAAATACAGTCTCGAGTCTCTCGACTATTTTTATGATTTGCATGATTATCCGAAATATTACGCTATTTCACGTTAAGAAGGCAGCTATATCATACAATAAAGCCTCAGGTCAATTTTATTCAAAAATTAGCACAATCGATGAACATGGCCAAGAAGGGTATAATAGTGGCCATTGTTGAAGTATTTAATTCGGAGTATTGATACATACTGAGAAGGCAGCCTGTACTATATACTCTTGATCATCTTTAGAAGACACCCGGATGAAAGCTTTGAGTAGCTGGCACAATTGATGGACACGACAAAGTCGACAATGCCTCTGCGTTTAATCAAATGAAGACTAAGGAAGCAACTTTTAACATCCTGGCATTTAAGCCCATAACTGGTAAGGTTATGCTCTGTACTTTTATTGCGCTGATAGGAATGCACAATCCACCTATAAATATCCTAATGGCAAGCCGCTGAAATACATATTATAAACAGCCAACCGACATTGATACTTTAAGCAATTTGGAATATGCCTGTCACCCAGGGAGTTTAAGTTTGCCTCTTTGGATAAACTGACATGCTCACATTTTTTGCCATTATTCTGATCTCGGTCACTTACTGTTTTATTCCGCTAGCACGACGTCTACTGAATCAGCCTTTTCTGCCCTATCTGATACGTTTCGATCGTGAATTCTATGAACTGGGATACACGGAAAGTACATGTTCTGCTTTTGGGTTGCAGTGCATCACTCTTTAGCTTTTTCTAGTATGCATCATGGCTTAATATACTATACACGATTGTGATTCTGGTCTAAATATATCCCTGGACTTACAAGCTGCTCACTTGACTATCTACTCATCTTAATTGAATTTTAACTGTTCATGTGAAATATCCTCGGACTCTGGGCTTCGGCACTGATCAGTTTTGACTTAAGTATGCGTAACATGTTTGTCGTATAAGTGTAGTTTCCTGGTATGTATTTACTTCTTTTGTATACAAATAGTTTCTGAACCCACTTCATTGACTCACAGTTCACAGTTCACAGTTCACAGTTCACAGTTTACAGCTCACACTTCATGCGACATCATGACATGCCACAATGCCACAATGACCAATGCCAAGTTGTACATATACAAATTCGAAATTCCTTAAACAGGTCAACGACTCAACGCGTGCATATTGATTGGCTGCATTTTTCATTTGTGACATGACGTCAACAATTCGTAACATTCAATGATATATGACGCCATCCAAAACAAATGTATTTCCTTCTCTTGTGTCTATACACTGTTGAATGCTATGGTTTAAAATAGTGAATAGTGATGTGTGTGCGCGTGGATACACATGTGGTCCACATGCGTGAGGTGAATTTCTAAGTCCTACATATGTAGTAATGTACATACAATCGGATGCCTCAAACATTGTAATTAGAGTATTTAAATCCATTTATATGTATGTGTTTGGGTTTGCTTTAAAAATTAAAATAAAAAGATAGTACACAGGCAACCCACAGAGTCGTCAAAAGTCAAAACACATGGCTCTCTCTAGAAGGTCTGCGCTAAATTTTCATTTCGTTCGCAGAGAGAAGCCTGGTTTCAGCTCATTTTGTGTGCAACTTGCGACGCTGGTCCTTGATAACACTCAGGAAACAAACCCGATTTTAACGCTTTAAGATATCGCGATCGGGCGTGCCGGAGATCGATTTTCAGGCAACATACCTGAGTAACAACTGTGGGGCTGATGGCTTGAACGCGAGGAGTCTGAAAAAAAGCGCAATGTAGTCTTATGACTCGATTATGTTTACGGAATGTCTGAGTAATACGCGGACGAGATCCAGGTATAATCGAGAAAAAAAAAGCATCTAGAAATCAGGTATTACATTTTACACCTCGAGCACTTAATCGGGTATCGAATGTAGCGCTATAGTAGACGCTTTGTATATTTATCTGAATCAAAATGTAGGTAGCATAATTTATATTAACATGTAATATATAATACTGATAAGAATTTCCCCATTCAATTATCAGACTCATGCAACGTTATTCTTCATTACTTAGTTTCACTGTGTTATGTAGGGTAGATATTTCTTTATTTTAAGTAGTGGCAGATGTATGCGCCGGTGTAGTAAAAGTCCCCTTAAACCACCATCAGTGTGGAGTTAGAATTAGTTTACAATTAATACACACGAGGTGAATTATTTGTAGACCACGTAGACAATCAAATATAAGAATAAATACACCGCACTGAGCCTCAGGGAGACTCGGTAGGTTTTAGTATCGTATTTTGATGTGTTTACTACACCGGGTGGTGGGTGGCGTCCGGCGGTAGTCTGATCATGACCTAAGAGAGGGCGGGTTAACCCCAAAATGAGAGAGGCTCTCTCTAATGCTCTCACTCTAAGCCTCACTCACTGTCTTTGTAGTGGAGTCTGGGGAGAACATACATATATAATTAAAATACCTGATTTTGTGTTCGGCTTCTGTTCTGGGTGTTAGTGGGGGGATGAAACGAACCCCCCAAAAATTAAAAATGATAACAAAATGGCCAAATAAATGATGAACGACAAATTCATTTTCTACACATTTTTATTTTTCGCAAATTGCAGAGCCGAATAACCGATATCTGGTCATATTATTGAACTTTTTATTTTGTATCTGAAGCACAAGAGAGGCGACCACGATGCGTCTCTGTTCTGAGAGTCATAACTGAGGGATCTATAAATGCCCACTGTCGTCATGCTCAGTCCTCAGATACAACGAAGCTATAATACAATCTATATGCAACATGCCGCCCAAGAAAAGTACTCTTGAGCATTTCTTCAAGGCACCTCCTTCAAAAAGAACACGCAATGCTGCGTCACCGTCATCGCCATCGACAACGACAAAATCATCAACAGACTCGCTGGTCCCTTCAAGTCATCCTACATACCAATTTGCCATACCCCAACTCCCAAATTCAATTACCGAATCTCTTGAACACGCCATTCCTTCGCTTGACAATGGCAAGCGCGTCGACGACCAACCACATCTCGACCTCGTCCACTTCCATCGCTACCTCCCTCGCGGCATCGAAGCCAGCATATTTGACTTTTTACGCGAGAATTTGTTCTTTTATCGCGTGCAGTATGCAAAGAAATTCGGAAATAAGGAAATGCAGATTAATACGCCAAGGTATACTACTGTTTTTGGTGTTGACGAGAGTTCGTTCTTCAATGCGCAACCTGGCTCTGACTCTGGGCCTAACGTTTGTGTTGAATGTATGGGTACTGGGGCCTGTAATCATGGTGTTGATACTAGGACAACCCAGGTTATATTTGACAGTAAAAGTAAATGTCCTGTTCCCAAGGACCGGTACTCGTGCCGTCCGCGACCAATACCAGACGGCCTTATGTTTTTGAAGAAAATGACTGAAGCCTCCACCGCTCAGACATACAACTTCTGTCTCGTGAATTACTATGCGGATGGAAACGACAGTATATCGTATCATAGTGACGATGAAAGGTTTTTAGGAGCAAACCCGGCAATCGCATCCTTTTCGTTGGGAACGAACCGCGACTTTCTTATGAAGCACAAGCCTGATAAGAAGAAGCCGGCGAAGACTGAAAATGTTCTGAAGGATAAACCACTGAAGCTCACACTAGACTCGGGGGATATGCTGCTCATGCGTGGGGCCAAGAAAGCAAAATGGCTGCATAGTATTCCGAAGCGCAAAGGAGGTGAAAGTGGCAATGGGAGAATTAATATAACGTTCCGGAAGGCGATGGTACCTGGGGGAACCGAGAACTATTACAAGTATAATGTAGGGGAGGGAGGCACTTTTAAATGGAGCAGAAAAGACAAGAATATGATACCATGGACGTCGTGAATTAACCTGCAGATACACTGTAAAAGGGTTGGTACACATAACGAATGGATATGGTACTTTACAATTGATTATAGCGTCGTAGAAAGATAGATATCTATTTTCAGTTGTAGAATTATACACAGAGCGTCAAGATTCATCTAACGAATAGACTAGGGTGAATAACAACCGCTGAATTATCTTCCCATCGACAAATTCAATAAGGTATGCATATTGTTGTAGCTATGTGATTACAGCTTTATTGTATTAACCATGCGTTGCCGGATGTGCGTTGCTATTCACCAATCTTTCATCAGTCAAAGATTCCATTTGTACCGCCGTCGAAAGTAATATCCTAAAATAGATATAAATAAACAAGCCACGCTATAACATATTTGGCTTGTTTGGAATGAAGGTAACGCGTAGCGACAACATAGTACGAGATGATGCAACAGCCCTGTTTTTCGGCGGCATAGCGATGAATTAACGGTGTATCATGCTCATAAAAAAAGTAGTCTGCACTCTCAGGGTTGACTCTATGCCATCACAAACTTCGTTTATATATTATTGATTCTAGCCTGACTTCCAAGCAGTTCATGAAAGACGTACAATGAAGTTTGCCTTCAACTGATCATTATAATTCAGCTACGAGCCGCAATCGAGGTTAACTCGAGCGAGCTCTTTCACAATCGGTTTGTGATCTTTTTCCGGTATCGTACACAACTCCATGTCGACCAAAGTAGATTGGATTGCAGTGAATTACTGTACGTACGTGATTTCTGTGACGAAGTCTACTCAGACAATAGGCCAGGAGGTCCGTACTTTGTGAGACAGTATCCTTGTGTAAAACCAGAACAGTGTGAGCACCTAGCGCTTTTTGGCCTTGCTCACGTTAAGCACGATTGCGCATACCATGTTCCAGAAAATCAGGCTGGAGAGAAACAGCATCAGATCAATATTATAAAAGACTATGAAGCACTTGAGTCTGAGGAGTACGAAGTCGAGGTTCTAGAAGACTCGAATTTGCGCTACTGACCCATACATATTGCTTCCACCGCAGACTACCTGGACATCGCTGACTTGTGGAAAACTATTTTAGGTATAGGTTGAGAAACTGGCCCAGCTCTTATCTACTAGGTAGTGTGCCATGGACTATAGTTTATATGTCAGTACGCAGTTTCCAATGGTTCGGTATAGTGACGAGTTAAACCCCTCGTTATTGGTATCCATGTGAGTGCCTTGTCCCGGAAGGCGTATTAGCTGGCACTATTGTGTACACTATGAAGATGCTGTCATTATATATATATATAATTATATAAATATATTTGTATATATATATATATATATATATATATATATATATATATATATATATATATATGTGTATATATATATATATATATATATATATA
>NW_014039920.1:32936-37339 GCF_001186125.1 Sphaeroforma arctica JP610
ATATATATATATATAGTGTGTGTGTGTGTATATATATATATTATTATATATATATATATATATATGTGTGTGTGTGTGTGTGCGTGTATTATTATTAGTATTATATATATATATATATATATAGCGGATTGCAGAGATTCGTGGCGTTTACAACCTTTCGAGTATGTGTTCTCGTGCGATTTTTGCTCCGGATCACTCACCGTGTGATGTAGCTTGCTATACCATCCGCGTATTGGTACTTCGTGCGCTGTCTACCCTGTTATTGTGCAGACATAACAACATTCTAAAGGACTGATCCTAGTGGTGCGTTAAATTTTTGCATTGTTTAGAGTGTTACAGCTGATACTCTATCGTCTGCACATTTGGTGCGAGCACTCGAGATGTTTCGTAGGCTAAATTGTATGACGTTTGTCGGTCCTCGTTCTCTGCACACTTGTTGGTCGTTCCTTATAAGTGACCATGCTCTTCCACTGTGACTTCAGGTGTCCTTCAGTATCTTTACCATATGGTTTCTAGCCAATAGATTCTGCATTTCAGTGATATAAATGAATTTAGGTTGTTCCTTAAACTTCTCGAGAATCACAGAGAATCTAAGCAGCACGCACACACTCTGGGCGGTCTCTTCGAGTGCATATCCCAACTTCGCACAGGTCTGCACGTGTGATACTTTCCGTTTGAACATAGACGTGCGGCTATACCCGTGTTTAGAGGCCTGACTCATCCTTCTAGATTTCGTTTCTTCAGTCATCTTCCGCTTCGCTTATTATACGCGAGCCGTTGATGTTGTTACAGTCCAGCGTGATATTATCGCTGGCAAACAGCTTAGGTTTGAGCTCAAGTGCTCCACTGGCCGATTCATTGCAGCTCACTTGCCTCTTGAAATAAGTGTTCTCTATTGACCTCGACGTCTTGGCTGTGCCGTCGCTTTCCCCCACATCTATCACCCCAGTTGGTAACACAAAAATAGGCCCTTTTTCTTTTGGCGTGAGTGACTTTTGGCTTGAGTGGTCATCCCTTTCTACGGTGACTCGGGCGAACAGAGCATCGTTTGAAAAAGCTTTGTTCGACAGATTGGAGAGTTTCAATGACCTACTGCCGTCTTCCGGTAAAAACATTCTCTCAGTCCATGATTGTGGTCGACTCGATTGGTTGATATTTCGGCTGCTATTCCCAGCCTCTGCGTCCTTGGCAAATTCCAGTACTTTCTTCCGTAGACTCCATTCTATGTTTAGGTCGCCTGCTTCGTTTGAACATAGGTCGCGACTATCGACAGTATGGGTGCTAAAGGCGTGTCTTTGTTGTACTTGAGATTCGGCATGAACGCGTTTAAATCGCATAGGAACTGCACCCACTCATCACTGTAATTCTGCCTGGCAACATCCAATAAGACGGCTCGTAGCTCATGATCTTGGATGAGTAGCTCGACCTCCTGTGCCATGATAACATCGATTGTGGAGAAATAAATAAGTGCCTTGATCACTATGTACACATGGCTAACGTGAGCAGCCGCCTTCGGATGTTGTGAATGTTTTTTCGTTTTATGGATAGATTCGAAGAGCAATCAGAGTAGATTCTCATATCATAGTTTATTGCTGTATTAATGTACGAGAAGATTATAGAAATACAAACAAACTATCACTTACCGGGCTTCCGCCCACTATGGTGTATACATCGGCCAGGATTGCATGCTCGTCAAATAGCGGAACTCCCTTGTAGTACTTGTGAATGTTATTGACAACGTTCTCACCTTGCGTCTGTAAAGTAGCATATATGTAGAATAAGTATTTAAAAACGAGTACTATGAAACTGGCTTTGACATAAATAGGGAAGGCTCTGCTGCACGGACGATTGCAAATAAATGGCTGAAAGTGCTTTTGATGGGTCGATGAACACGGTGCAGGGAGAAAATCACTCATGCAACGAAGAAAGTCAACCTAGTACTATCGTCCAATATACTAAATCGCTAATTATTTATGCATGATGTATATTTGTTAAAAGTCTCAAAAAAGTTGAGCGAGGCACGACAAAAATAATAAATACAGGTTTAATATAAGACCTACAACAAACCGACTATAAAACAACCCCGGATTGAAACAAATATTTACCTCCGCAGCGATAACCCAAAATGAGAAGATATAGAGGGGGGCGTACATGATGCCAATACCGACAGTGCTCATGGTCAAGAGTACTAGCCCCGCGATGAGAAACATGTACTCGAAAGCCAGCAGGCGATACAGACCGTGCTGATCTAGAAATACGTAAGAGACGGCCTGCGAGATGCGTTGGAAAGAAAGAACGGGATCAGCCCAAATTTATCAAAAACAAAAATGACAGAGCGTAGTGCGAGCATTTCTGATGTTTAGCCAATACACAGTACATAATTGATATTGAGAGAAGCAAGGTATATTGATTTTTTGATTTAGGTACTACGCACAATGTACTCCTGCGCACGCTGGAACACAAATAATATTTATTTCTCTAGCATTTTCTTGAAAGAGTCGTACCATCGGCAAAAAATGTCCTCCATACGTAGCTTAGTCGATGAATATTGCGTAGACATGTTTCCAAAATATGAAAAAAAGCAAAGACGACTTGAACTTATCATGAACTTGTGTGCAGCGTTCCTATTCTATTCATGTATCTTAGGAAGAATCGCCAACAGAAATTTTGAGCACGCAACGCGCACAAGAGTACTCACATACCCGAACTTTGTAGCAATAGTAGCTGACAGTCGTAACTGAAGGGATAGGCCAGAAAAGAGGCGGCCACACATAAGGATAGAGAAACGATGTGGAAGAAAGCATATATAAATTAGTACATCAACTTTAATACAAATGAAAGTCCGCAATTCGAAAGTTTAAGACCGAATGCGCAAAGATAGTCACTAAACTGAACGTATATTAGTGGAGTTACGACTCGTACTCTAAAGAAATGAATATCTACATTTAAACGCTCGGAACCCCTCATAATCCAAATGTATGTAAATAACACCCCAACAGGGAGTTGTGAATGCATAACACGGTTTCACATACCTAAATAGGCGCCCGGCAAATAGTGGTATATCGTGAAGCCCCAGAGGTAACAAGAGTCTGTGAATTCGTATTGGACAGCGACACCGATAGAAAGAAGCAGACACATGGCATACAGCACTCCGAATTTTCTTGTGGCGGATCGTATGCTGCAATTTAGGAAAATGAGAGCATGTACATGGGGGTTAATCAATATAGTTTAGGGTTGCTGATAGCACATTGTATTGTTTGTGTATTATTTATCAGCAGACAGACAGAAAGCCAAAAGCATTGATTCATACCAATCAGAACGCTCCCGTGAGCTCAGGATGCGGTAAAGCTGCCACTGGCGCAGATACGTGGCGAAGAACACGCAGTAGGAAGTGGCATCATTGAGGGCAGCCAATGAATACTTGACTATTTGCGGGACGTTGTTGAAGAGGGACACAAATAGGCCAAACTGCGCTATCGGCGATATGAGCAGCGACGTACCTAAAGCCACAATAAATGCATGAATAATGAGTTTGCAACGGATATTATGGTATTGAAATCGTCCACAACGTAAAGAAAAGTTACCCGACTTTACGCAAGGGTAAAACAACAATGGCAAACACACACCAAACCACGAATCGTACGCAGACTGTCGTTCTGCATACCTAATAATAGATTGGTGTAGTAGGAATATACTTGGACTGTCTCTCGCATTTTCCATATCATAATTAACAAGGACAGGGCCATAAGTATTGTGACCATGTACACTGCCGCCAGAACAAAGACGCATTTGCCCCCGCATGAAGCTACAAAGGCCTGTGGACAGCCAAAAATATTGTCTTGCCACTTCTTCACTTTGGTCCTATCGTCCGCATCGATGCCACTACAAAAATAAAATCTGTATGTTTGAATGTAACAGACGGCTTCAGTTCATGTGCTACTATATATATATATATATATATATATATATATATATATGTATATATATATCAGAAAGCAAATACGTGACACTCGACGGTGTCAGTTTTGTTTTCAGCACCGGCCTGAATTGACCCAGCGTATATCCTCCATTGTCGACTCACTTGGACCAAGCTTCAACAGGGAATTTGTTGACCACTTCTTCCCATCAAACTTCCCCGAACCACTACAACGGCTATGAGAGCCAAACCATATGTACAAACATTGTAACTTAACTCCTTTGAAATAAATAATATTATCCCTATCGTACTAGTAGTATAGCGTCAGTTGCAATTTTGATTTCAATTAAGGTGGCAAATTGTTACCAATTTGAGAATTGATTGATTTCTGGAACAAAAAAAGTTGTCAAATATAGATATATATACATATATATAAATATATATAAAGTTTGATATATATATATTATATATAGATATATAAGTATAT
>NW_014039920.1:39492-47260 GCF_001186125.1 Sphaeroforma arctica JP610
TAATATATATACATGTATCAAATTATATATATCTAAAAAGTGGTCAATAAATTCCCTGTCGAAGCTTGGTCCAAGTGAGTCGACAATGGAGGATATGCGCTGGGTCAATTCAGGCCGGTGCTGAAAACAAAACTGACACCGTCGAGTGTCACGTATTTGCTTTCTGACCTACTAAATTGCGTACCCACCTCGGTGGTTCGGATCGGGTCTTTATCGTGTAGTGCTGTGGAATGGGTTACTGAAAAGTATGAAATGCCAAGTAGGACCAGGTTATCCGTCATAATTCGGTTGAGGAGCGAGGTTGGGAGTGAACCGATGCCGCATCAGACCACGGATGCACTCGGTATGTGCTGGTTTGCCTGTATTGGAAGTATCATAGGCGGAACCAACAGGCGCGATGAATTGGTTTGGACCGAAATTTGGAAGTAGTACTTCAACAGCGTGATTAGCCGGGGTATAGGAAACATCTGTTGATATGTCAGATACGGGTGTGGGTACAGGGGTTGTTCTACATGCTGGAGAAAAGATCCAAGGTGTTCGTGGAGGGTCCAGATACCATGTAAGTCTTGGCGCTCCTGTAATTGCTGGAGGAGATCAGGGCCAATGAGAGGCAGGTTTGGGCCTACCAGGATGCATTGTATCAGTTGCTGGATGCAGGCAAAGTGGCTGGTGGTGAATTTTTGGCCACCGGGGAAGACAAGGCAGAGACAGCCGTCAGTGCAGTAGTCGAGCAACGTGAACATGTACGTATTTGTTACAATCATATCACAGAGCCGGATTGGTGTAGGCTCGAAGCAGCGGTTGAAGCTGTCGTGTCTGGCTTTGTCCCGATCTGAGGTTGGCGGTTTGCCCATGACCAATTGGTAGTAGTGTTGACGCCGGGCCATTGCCGCGATCTCCTTGTTGGACCAGCGTTTCGTTGAGTTCTTTCTAATGTCGTCACACCGTCGGCGGAGGGCTACATGGTCTGGTGTACGCTCGTCCGTGGTTTTGTATACAGTCTTCTAGTGGGCATAGATACTGTACGGGAAGCACAGTGAGGGTTTGTCGTGGGCCCAGGCGGGTTGCGTCAGAGGGGTGAGTGGGTTTGTGCTGGCCTAAAACTGTTTCCACGTCAGGCGGGATAGATAAAACTTTGATTCATGTCCCTTGTCTCGAGCCTCAGTCGTGTGTTTACGTCGCAGCTCGGTGTACAGACTCTCACGGTCGTTATTCTCTATGTTCTTACAGAACACGTGCATAACCAGGTATTCGTACCATCGCTGTGCCTTGTCCTTTGTTATATCTGGACGTTTCAGGTCAGCATCGAGTTTCAGAATGTAACTATGAATGGGCGTGTTCTCGGCTGGTTCATTTAAAATTGAACTCAGCCCAGGGCTACGCATGTCCTTCCTTAACAAGGACGTAACCAACCAACACACAGCTGGCCAGTCACGACAAGTGTCTAGCTCATGCTGGTGTCGCTGCAGGATCTGATATCTTGTACCTGTAGGATCAAACATTTGCATTAAGGCAGAGATCCATTGCTGGGGAGCGATATCATTCGTCTCCAGCATGACCGTAAACGCATTAAGCGTACGGGTTAGCGTGTCGGGGTCATGGTTGTTTATAAACTCGACCTGCTTGCTGTTGGCATCCCAGTTCGACTTAAGTCGACTGATCTGTCCCTTGTACTTCTGGTTATCCCTGTGGTCTTGTCCACGTTGGGCCTGAAGTAACTAGTCTATGCGCTTTTGCTTAATCGCAATAATATTTGTATAGTATGCTACGTCATCAGCATGATGCGCAGCATTGGCGACTTCCATTTTATTGGTATAGTCGTCGACCGATTTATTAAGGTCGGTCACCTCGTCAGAGTGGAAGTCCTCGATTAAACTCGACATCGTTTACACGCCTACGGGGGTGTTTAATACCCCTTGTAAAATCCATGGTAGAGGCCTTTCGGTGCTCTATTCCACGGATAGCGGTTGGTATTATCACCTTGGGTGATCCATGCGTCGGAATAACATACCCAGTCTTAAACTGGTTTCCGACGATTATCTTCTCAATTTGGTACAAGTGGCGGAGTATATCTCCTTACCTCTGGGTCTATAATACCCTCGAGGACGGGTGACTCACGGCCGGTTGTCAAAACAGGCGAGTAATTAGCCTGAACTTCTGGAGGTAGTGCCTCATAAGGTATAGAGACGCTGAGCACGTCTGGATCATATGTCTCAGGTGTAGAGCTTGAGTCTTTGGGCGTAATTGCCTGACGACGTTCTGTTCACTTCTGTAGGGCTTCAGTAATGCCCGGGTAAACATGTTCGCGTAAGTGCTGTGGATGTTTTCCTGATCTAATTAACTGATCTACATGTTCGACTGTCAAGTCTTTCATAATAGTAGCTAACTGATTCTTAAAATCAGCGTTTTCAGTAATTAACTTACTTATGCGCGTTGGCTTAGTAGTCTCGGACGTAGATTCGGGTTTGCTACTTGATCTTGTCTCCTCTTCTGGTTCCATAATAGGTTCCTTCTGAGATTTGTCCTTGTCCCCTATAATTGGGACGCCCCTATAATTGGAGACTTTCCTTTCTGAGTTTCGTCAAAAGAAATGGTTGGGGCGTCTTGAGACGTGTCCATTGTCTCACTTCTTGGCTTCGTAAATGGAAGCTTTGAAGTTGAGGCGATAGTTGGCCCTCGGGCTCTGTCAGTGGGAGTAGTCTCCTTAAACGAAGTGGCTACATCCTTATCTAAAGCATTGTCCTTTTGACTATTATTGTCAGAGGCAAGTGCTTCGGCTACAGTGCGGTTAAACACATCAGCAGCGGCGGCGGTTGCTGAAATGAGACGTTTAATAAAGTTAGGTTTGCCTCGTGAAAACAGCAATACTCTGAGGTATTGTGAGGCTGAGACATTGCCTATATATAATCCTCTCAGTACTGTTTCAGCCGAAGGATTTTATTTAGTGTTTCGTTGTCGTTCTATTCTGGGGCGAATCCGAGAGACTCATAAAATCCTATCTTTAGAAAAAGGAAATAAGAATAAAAATACTCTTGACGTCCTTAGTTATTGTCTTATCCAATAACTTGCCACTATCAAGAATTACCGACTTAGCCTTCATCAGACTGGCACATCTGGTTGGCTTATCGGAGGATCAACTAGGTAACGTTAATAGTCCCTTGAAACCTAATCTCGCTACCGAAGTATTCAGATATATTTTTTTTTTGGAAAGTAAAAATAGTTCTATTAATAGAACTAAACCAACACTTAAGGTCGTACGCGCGTTCACGACAACAGCGCGGAAGCTGCTTCTTGGAAAAATGGGATCAATACGTACTGACATCGGTGGATTGTGTTGACCCACACGCATAAGCACAAGCGCACGGAGTCCATTGCAGCTCGCGATGCGGAGCTGGTAGCTCAACATGTTTGTGTTCGTTTCGTTTCAGCAATGGCGGAGTGCTATTAGTCGAGGTCCGTTTTGCGCTGGACCCGGTATATCGCAGGGAGACGTTACAACGTTGGGGCGTCCGTCTGGAGAATCGTGTTCGCCATGGGTAAGACGGGGGCCACAAACATGTCGTTATAATATATGTTCGTCAACCGGCAACAAAACAAAAATGTAATAGTTGACATGTTGCTTTATCGTATATAGTACAACTTACAAATGTATAAACCAGTGACTATATTCCGGCTTAGGTTTAATAGGAATATGACTACTAGTACAGGCTATTGTCAGTTATTATTGTCTGGGGTATCCTTCACGAGAAGTGATCAGTACCCATCTTGTTCAACCTTTAGTAATTCTTACAGTTTCGCACGGTGCAATTGGTGACATGTTGGTTAGTATTGTGAGCATCTAAGTCGCGTGGATTCTACTTGCCGCTGCAATGATACCACATTGTTCCAGTACTTTTGACGTATTTGCATCAAATTAATAGGTGTGAAGCGAGTCTTCTACGTCACTACAACCTTTTGAAAATGCAGGTCGTATTCATTCATCAGCGGAGTGCTTATTCGGGTGTGAAGCACGCTCTACCGAGTGATACCAATATAAAATCAGTTGTTCAGAAATTTAGCCTCAAGAAATCCACGTTCACTGAGCAAATTCTATGTGCACTAAGCTCTACTATTGCTTTTCCGATCTGTCGTCACCGACACGTATTTATAACTTGTCACCGGCACGCGCAGGGAGAGATTCGACGCATATTAAAGTTAATTCTATCCCCACCACTGTATCGCAGCGAGGCTTCAATATATAGCGATAAGCGCCAGATCTGTATATTTTTTGTCATAGATAGTTAAATAGATTCTCATACACGGCAACCTCGGAAGACCTTATTGCATTCGACTTTTATTATTCGCTGCGAATGCCTCAGATGGTAGTGCTGACAGCTCTTTACACAAAACAGAGGGGAACACATACAGGTTGCAAGAAATCGAGTACAATTCTCCAGATTCTGAGACCTGTGCTCAACTACAAGCGGTGCGCACCGCGCCTTGCCTTACAATCATCAATGTCAATACATTCACGCTAATCTGTCTGTCTTAGTATCGACTATATAATTTTATTATTATTTTATACCCACCACACATCACACTCTATTCACAGCGGTACAGTAAAGTACTTTAGCTAGTCAGAAGATCAGGCACCAAGTTTGCACTCAAGCCCACGATAGCAGCATCTGTATCAGGATACTTCTCCACTCCGTCGATAGATTGTACAGTCCCGTCTTGCAATACTTCGAGTGGGTACGGCATCAGATGTTCGTCCATGTCTACAACCTCCTTACTCATATACCTATCCCAGTTGGCGCTTGCCACGCCTCTGATATAACGCACGCACTCGACGCTACAGAAGGGGTGAACAACCAGAGATGCCAACACGTGAGTGCCTTTTAGGAAATGAACATTTATATAGTCGCATAGTCTGAAAAATCCTAAATATAAAGGATAACTTACAAATGCGTTCTATATCTGAGTGCGCTATATTACAACCTTTCCAACGAGTATTAGCCAGAGCTACACACAGCATGCATGGCCTCCCTCCTCACAGCAACACATACACTATTCTTATCAATTTGTATAAATAACAGCCATATTACTACAGCTATGAAGATGACTGACTGTTGAATATATGCAATTCTAATCTCTTTGGTATTTTAGGTCCCATCACTGAACTTTGCATCAGTAACTATAAAATAGGCGATACACACCGCATAACAATAGGTTACTATAAACAAGACGCGTCACTAGCTTGGTTGGTATAACCAGTACAAACCTCCTATTCCAGTTTCACGATACGAACCGCACATTTAATCTATATTCCACACACATCCGGGTTCGTAAACACGTATAACTCATATTGCACATATTCAACACATCGCTACACTCCACATACCTCTCGGGCGCATCCAGCAATGGATTGCCAGCCGTGCTCTTTGCATGTTCGGCCCAAAGTGACCGACGGAAAGACGCCACATCGCCAAAGGGAAGCTTAAAGGTGCCATCGTCCATCTCCTCGGTCACGTGTTCGGGCTGGAACATGCCCGTGGAGAGCTCAGTATCACGATCACCGGCTAATGAACGCTGTTAATACGTTCAAAGTTCAATATATACATATAAATGAGTTTATATATATATATGGATAACGATATAGATATATATTGGTATATTCATTGGAGTGGACGTGTGTCTATGTGCATATATATATGTGCACATAGACACACATATATATACATAAATACATTATATATATATATATATATATGTATATGTATATGGATATGTATTATGTATTTTATATATATATATATATATATATGTATATGTTTATGTGTATGTATATGTATCAGGTATATTCTACATATATACATATATATATATATACATACACATACATATACACCTATACACACACACACACACATATATATATATACATGTTATAAAATGTCTAGGCAGCTGATGGAAAATTGCAATCTCAATATAACCCGATTTTCGATAGTTTTGGCTTGTCTTGGGACATGAGATAGGTACATTTGGTGGATCACAAAAGGTGGTTTTCGGGTGTAGCCCTGGAATCCTGTGAGTCACGGAAATAGCCCCGAGTGTTCGTTAGGCGTGCATGCAGTGAATGTTATTGGTTACAATACACCTTTAAGATAGCAGTTAGTCAGTGTTCTCTGCTTAGGGCTGCATCTTAGTGCGAGTGCACCTACCTCGTTGATGTTCGCTGAACCGACCATGATGTACTCATCGTCCACAATCATCATCTTGGAGTGCACGTACGCCATGTATCGCCTAGAATAGTTGAGCTTGCGCTGTAACGATCCCTCGGTAGCCGACGTGGGCTCTGCGGTGTGCTGCGGAAAATAAAGGCAGAGAGTATGTTTTGATAAGAGGATTGGTGGTTAAGATATATTTGAATGCTCATGTATTAATAGCTACAAATAATATTTTGTAAGCTGTGGGAATAGAGCCAGACCAGATGTTTTCTAAAGGGATTGGTGGAAAAGATATGTATGAAAGCGCTCGTACTAATAGCTACACACGATCATTTGTAAGCTGTGGGAATAGAGTCAGACGGTATGTTTTGTTAAAGGGATTGGTGGGAAAGATATGTGTGAATGCTCACGTACTAACAGCTACATACGATCATTTGTATGTTGCGAAAGGGAGAGGGCACCTTTTTTGAAGGGGTTTGAGGGGATTGAGGGGAAAGATATGTGTTAATGATCATATATTTACAGCTACAAACGATCATTAAGGAGGGGTTTGGCACTACCTGATAGTTTACAAGCCACATATATACCATTTACTAACATCCACGAACACGCGCACATACACATTTACAAGTTAATGGATCGGCGACTTTTATTTACAAATCAATATTATACAAAATAAAATAGGGGCACATTTCAACATGTCAGGCAAAAAATATTGTCAACACACTGACAACTTCCCGCGTGTGAATGAGAAGTGTAGATGGTCACATTAGAGCAACCGCAACAAATTTAGCGATCCACTTGCACACACCACACATACAACCATATACTGTACATACATACAAATATTTACAATGATATAGCACAGGAAGAGAACAGCGAGTGAGCATCTGCGATACCCGCATCCTTGATTGCCTTAGCAATGCGTTTGCGCACGACACGTACGTATGCATGCACATGTACAATCAATAAACAAACACATATATAAACGTTACGATCACTTGCATATCGTACATACATACCTGTGATCCCTCTAAAGTTTCTCTGCAACCCAAGCAGAAGAACTGTAAATAGTCCAGGGGGTGTGCGTCTGGGACACCCGCATCCTGAATAGCCTTAGCAATGCGTTTGTACATGAATTCGTATGTTCGGAATTGGAAGTGCAGGATTTCTTGCGGGGTGGCCTCCTGCGGCCAGCTCTCGCAGAACATGGGGATGAGGCAATATACAGCAAATCTCTTCCCGGCTCGGATCTTGAGCTCGATCTGCGTCACCAGCTGTTATTTTGACACGTGTATAAATAGAGCATGGATGAGAGAATGAAAAGACATAGTTCTGGGTATGGGACAATGATTACGAGAGAGTGGTTTCTGATTCTGAACGCAGTCTGCGTGATTAGTGACAATAAGCACACTTTTGAAGATATTACGCCCGGATGTAAATTCACAAGGCCAGGTCATTCGTTGATCGTGATCTAAAGTTCGAGCTGCGCCACAGATGGCACTACAACTACAACTATTACTTATATATATATGCATATACATGCATGTATAAGCATATAT